>NW_028250277.1:0-78720 GCF_964263255.1 Lissotriton vulgaris | reverse complement strand
TTTACGATTCAGAAAAGGGGGTGGTGATGAACAGAGTGTCTGAATTAAGCAGACCACTCTTACCCAGTCCAAAGATCAGGGCTTGATCCATCACCTTTATTTATCTCACTGCACCATCCCAGCTCAGAACCTGGCTATATGCAAATCAGTCTGTCCCTGGCCCAGTGCATCATGGGTACAGGGCAGACTAAACTACCAAGCCAATTCTTCACCAGAAAGGAGACAAGCTACCGGGGACCGGTTTCTGGCATTTCAGCCTTCTTCGGCCCGGCTTGCTTGAATCCTGATGGTGCAGTGAGAAAGGGACTCATGTCTGTGTATACCCTGCCACACCTATAGTGGCCAAAAACGATTCAGAAAAGGGGGTGGTGATGAACAGAGTGTCTGAATTAAGCAGACCACTCTTACCCAGTCCAAAGATCAGGGCTTGATCCATCACCGTTATTTATCTCACTGCACCATCCCAGCTCAGAACCTGGCTATATGCAAATCAGTCTTCCCTGGCCCAGTGCATCATGGGAACAGGGCAGACTAAACTACCAAGCCAATTCTTCACCAGAAAGGAGACAAGCTACCGGGGACCGGTTTCTGGCATTTCAGCCTTCTTCGGCCCGGCTTGCTTGAATCCTGATGGTGCAATGAGAAAGGGACTCATGTCTGAATATACCCTGCCACACCTATAGTGGCCAAAAACGATTCAGAAAAGGGGGTGGTGATGAACAGAGTGTCTGAATTAAGCAGACCACTCTTACCCAGTCCAAAGATCAGGGCTTGATCCATCACCGTTATTTATCTCACTGCACCATCCCAGTTAAGAACCTGGCTATATGCAAATCAGTCTGTCCCTGGCCCAGTGCATCATGGGAACAGGGCAGACTAAACTACCAAGCCAATTCTTCACCAGAAAGGAGACAAGCTACCGGGGACCGGTTTCTGGCATTTCAGCCTTCTTCAGCCCGGCTTGCTTGAATCCTGATGGTGCAGTGAGAAAGGGACTCATGTCTGTGTATACCCTGCCACACCTATAGTGGCCAAAAACGATTCAGAAAAGGGGGTGGTGATGAACAGAGTGTCTGAATTAAGCAGACCACTCTTACCCAGTCCAAAGATCAGGGCTTGATCCGTCACCGTTATTTATCTCACTGCACCATCCCAGCTCAGAACCTGGATATATGCAAATCAGTCTTCCCTGGCCCAGTGCATCATGGGAACAGGGCAGACTAAACTACCAAGCCAATTCTTCACCAGAAAGGAGACAAGCTACCGGGGACCGGTTTCTGGCATTTCAGCCTTCTTCGGCCCGGCTTGCTTGAATCCTGATGGTGCAATGAGAAAGGGACTCATGTCTGAGTATACCCTGCCACACCTATAGTGGCCAAAAACGATTCAGAAAAGGGGGTGGTGATGAACAAAGTGTCTGAATTAAGCAGACCACTCTTACCCAGTCCAAAGATCAGGGCTTGATCCATCACCGTTATTTATCTCACTGCACCATCCCAGCTCAGAACCTGGCTATATGCAAATCAGTCTTCCCTGGCCCAGTGCATCATGGGAACAGGGCAGACTAAACTACCAAGCCAATTCTTCACCAGAAAGGAGACAAGCTACCGGGGACCGGTTTCTGGCATTTCAGCCTTCTTCGGCCCGGCTTGCTTGAATCCTGATGGTGCAATGAGAAAGGGACTCATGTCTGAGTATACCCTGCCACACCTATAGTGGCCAAAAACGATTCAGAAAAGGGGGTGGTGATGAACAGAGTGTCTGAATTAAGCAGACCACTCTTACCCAGTCCAAAGATCAGGGCTTGATCCATCACCGTTATTTATCTCACTGCACCATCCCAGCTCAGAACCTGGCTATATGCAAATCAGTCTGTCCCTGGCCCAGTGCATCATGGGAACAGGGCAGACTAAACTACCAAGCCAATTCTTCACCAGAAAGGAGACAAGCTACCAGGAACCGGTTTCTGGCATTTCAGCCTTCTTCGGCCCGGCTTGCTTGAATCCTGATGGTGCAGTGAGAAAGGGACTCATGTCTGAGTATACCCTGCCACACCTATAGTGGCCAAAAACGATTCAGAAAAGGGGGTGGTGATGAACAGAGTGTCTGAATTAAGCAGACCACTCTTACCCAGTCCAAAGATCAGGGCTTGATCCATCACCGTTATTTATCTCACTGCACCATCCCAACTCAGAACCTGGCTATATGATAATCAGTCTGTCCCTGGCCCAGTGCATCATGGGAACAGGGCAGACTAAACTACCAAGCCAATTCTTCACCAGAAAGGAGACAAGCTACCGGGGACCGGTTTCTGGCATTTCAGCCTTCTTCGGCCCGGCTTGCTTGAATCCTGATGGTGCAGTGAGAAAGGGACTCATGTCTGTGTATACCCTGCCACACCTATAGTGGCCAAAAACGATTCAGAAAAGGGGGTGGTGATGAACAGAGTGTCTGAATTAAGCAGACCACTCTTACCCAGTCCAAAGATCAGGGCTTGATCCATCACCGTTATTTATCTCACTGCACCATCCCAGCTCAGAACCTGTCTATATGCAAATCAGTCTTCCCTGGCCCAGTGCATCATGGGAACAGGGCAGACTAAACTACCAAGCCAATTCTTCACCAGAAAGGAGACAAGCTACCGGGGACCGGTTTCTGGCATTTCAGCCTTCTTCGGCCCGGCTTGCTTGAATCCTGATGGTGCAATGAGAAAGGGACTCATGTCTGAGTATACCCTGCCACACCTATAGTGGCCAAAAACGATTCAGAAAAGGGGGTGGTGATGAACAGAGTGTCTGAATTAAGCAGACCACTCTTACCCAGTCCAAAGATCAGGGCTTGATCCATCACCGTTATTCATCTCACTGCACCATCCCTGCTCAGAACCTAGCTATATGCAAATCAGTCTGTCCCTGGCCCAGTGCATCATGGGAACAGGGCAGACTAAACTACCAAGCCAATTCTTCACCAGAAAGGAGACAAGCTACCGGGGACCGGTTTCTGGCATTTCAGCCTTCTTCGGCCCGGCTTGCTTGAATCCTGATGGTGCAGTGAGAAAGGGACTCATGTCTGTGTATACCCTGCCACACCTATAGTGGCCAAAAACGATTCAGAAAAGGGGGTGGTGATGAACAGAGTGTCTGAATTAAGCAGACCACTCTTACCCAGTCCAAAGATCAGGGCTTGATCCATCACCGTTATTTATCTCACTGCACCATCCCAGCTCAGAACCTGGCTATATGCAAATCAGTCTTCCCTGGCCCAGTGCATCATGGGAACAGGGCAGACTAAACTACCAAGCCAATTCTTCACCAGAAAGGAGATAAGCTACCGGGGACCGGTTTCTGGCATTTCAGCCTTCTTCGGCCCGGCTTGCTTGAATCCTGATGGTGCAATGAGAAAGGGACTCATGTCTGAGTATACCCTGCCACACCTATAGTGGCCAAAAACGATTCAGAAAAGGGGGTGGTGATGAACAGAGTGTCTGAATTAAGCAGACCACTCTTACCCAGTCCAAAGATCAGGGCTTGATCCATCACCGTTATTCATCTCACTGCACCATCCCTGCTCAGAACCTAGCTATATGCAAATCAGTCTGTCCCTGGCCCAGTGCATCATGGGAACAGGGCAGACTAAACTACCAAGCCAATTCTTCACCAGAAAGGAACCAAGCTACCGGGGACCGGTTTCTGGCATTTCAGCCTTCTTCGGCCCGGCTTGCTTGAATCCTGATGGTGCAGTGAGAAAGGGACTCATGTCTGTGTATACCCTGCCACACCTATAGTGGCCAAAAACAATTCAGAAAAGGGGGTGGTGATGAACAGAGTGTCTGAATTAAGCAGACCACTCTTACCCAGTCCAAAGATCAGGGCTTGATTCATCACCGTTATTTATCTCACTGCACCATCCCAGCTCAGAACCTGGCTATATGCAAATCAGTCTGTCCCTGGCCCAGTGCATCATGGGAACAGGGCTGACTAAACTACCAAGCCAATTCTTCACCAGAAAGGAGACAAGCTACCGGGGACCGGTTTCTGGCATTTCAGCCTTCTTCGGCCCGGCTTGCTTGAATCCTGATGGTGCAATGAGAAAGGGACTCATGTCTGAGTATACCCTGCCACACCTATAGTGGCCAAAAACGATTCAGAAAAGGGGGTGGTGATGAACAGAGTGTCTGAATTAAGCAGACCACTCTTACCCAGTCCAAAGATCAGGGCTTGATCCATCACCGTTATTCATCTCACTGCACCATCCCTGCTCAGAACCTAGCTATATGCAAATCAGTCTGTCCCTGGCCCAGTGCATCATGGGAACAGGGCAGACTAAACTACCAAGCCAATTCTTCACCAGAAAGGAGACAAGCTACCGGGGACCGGTTTCTGGCATTTCAGCCTTCTTCGGCCCGGCTTGCTTGAATCCTGATGGTGCAGTGAGAAAGGGACTCATGTCTGTGTATACCCTGCCACACCTATAGTGGCCAAAAACAATTCAGAAAAGGGGGTGGTGATGAACAGAGTGTCTGAATTAAGCAGACCACTCTTACCCAGTCCAAAGATCAGGGCTTGATTCATCACCGTTATTTATCTCACTGCACCATCCCAGCTCAGAACCTGGCTATATGCAAATCAGTCTGTCCCTGGCCCAGTGCATCATGGGAACAGGGCTGACTAAACTACCAAGCCAATTCTTCACCAGAAAGGAGACAAGCTACCGGGGACCGGTTTCTGGCATTTCAGCCTTCTTCGGCCCGGCTTGCTTGAATCCTGATGGTGCAGTGAGAAAGGGACTCATGTCTGAGTATACCCTGCCACACCTATAGTGGCCAAAAACGATTCAGAAAAGGGGGTGGTGATGAACAGAGTGTCTGAATTAAGCAGACCACTCTTACCCAGTCCAAAGATCAGGGCTTGATCCATCACCGTTATTTATCTCACTGCACCATCCCAGCTCAGAACTATATGCAAATCAGTCTGTCCCTGGCCCAGTGCATCATGGGAACAGGGCAGACTAAACTACCAAGCCAATTCTTCACCAGAAAGGAGACAAGCTACCGGGGACCGGTTTCTGGCATTTCAGCCTTCATCGGCCCGGCTTCCTTGAATCCTGATGGTGCAGTGAGAAAGGGACTCATGTCTGAGTATACCCTGCCACACCTATAGTGGCCAAAAACGATTCAGAAAAGGGGGTGGCGATGAACAGAGTGTCTGAATTAAGCAGACCACTCTTACCCAGTCCAAAGATCAGGGCTTGATCCATCACCGTTATATATCTCACTGCACCATCCCAGCTCAGAACCTGGCTATATGCAAATCAGTCTGTCCCTGGCCCAGTGCATCATGGGTACAGGGCAGACTAAACTACCAAGCCAATTCTTCACCAGAAAGGAGACAAGCTACCGGGGACCGGTTTCTGGCATTTCAGCCTTCTTCGGCCCGGCTTGCTTGAATCCTGATGGTGCAGTGAGAAAGGGACTCATGTCTGTGTATACCCTGCCACACCTATAGTGGCCAAAAACGATTCAGAAAAGGGGGAGGTGATGAACAGAGTGTCTGAATTAAGCAGACCACTCTTACCCAGTCCAAAGATCAGGGCTTGATCCATCACCGTTATTTATCTCACTGCACCATCCCAGCTCAGAACCTGGCTATATGCAAATCAGTCTTCCCTGGCCCAGTGCATCATGGGAACAGGGCAGACTAAACTACCAAGCCAATTCTTCACCAGAAAGGAGACAAGCTACCGGGGACCGGTTTCTGGCATTTCAGCCTTCTTCGGCCCGGCTTGCTTGAATCCTGATGGTGCAATGAGAAAGGGACTCATGTCTGAGTATACCCTGCCACACCTATAGTGGCCAAAAACGATTCAGAAAAGGGGGTGGTGATGAACAGAGTGTCTGAATTAAGCAGACCACTCTTACCCAGTCCAAAGATCAGGGCTTGATCCATCACCGTTATTTATCTCACTGCACCATCCCAGCTCAGAACCTGGCTATATGCAAATCAGTCTGTCCCTGGCCCAGTGCATCATGGGAACAGGGCAGACTAAACTACCAAGCCAATTCTTCACCAGAAAGGAGACAAGCTACCGGGGACCGGTTTCTGGCATTTCAGCCTTCTTCGGCCCGGCTTGCTTGAATCCTGATGGTGCAGTGAGAAAGGGACTCATGTCTGAGTATACCCTGCCACACCTATAGTGGCCAAAAACGATTCAGAAAAGGGGGTGGTGATGAACAGAGTGTCTGAATTAAGCAGACCACTCTTACCCAGTCCAAAGATCAGGGCTTGATCCATCACCGTTATTTATCTCACTGCACCATCCCAACTCAGAACCTGGCTATATGATAATCAGTCTGTCCCTGGCCCAGTGCATCATGGGAACAGGGCAGACTAAACTACCAAGCCAATTCTTCACCAGAAAGGAGACAAGCTACCGGGGACCGGTTTCTGGCATTTCAGCCTTCTTCGGCCCGGCTTGCTTGAATCCTGATGGTGCAGTGAGAAAGGGACTCATGTCTGAGTATACCCTGCCACACCTATAGTGGCCAAAAACGATTCAGAAAAGGGGGTGGTGATGAACAGAGTGTCTGAATTAAGCAGACCACTCTTACCCAGTCCAAAGATCAGGGCTTGATCCATCACCGTTATTTATCTCACTGCACCATCCCAACTCAGAACCTGGCTATATGATAATCAGTCTGTCCCTGGCCCAGTGCATCATGGGAACAGGGCAGACTAAACTACCAAGCCAATTCTTCACCAGAAAGGAGACAAGCTACCGGGGACCGGTTTCTGGCATTTCAGCCTTCTTCAGCCCGGCTTGCTTGAATCCTGATGGTGCAGTGAGAAAGGGACTCATGTCTGTGTATACCCTGCCACACCTATAGTGGCCAAAAACGATTCAGAAAAGGGGGTGGTGATGAACAGAGTGTCTGAATTAAGCAGACCACTCTTACCCAGTCCAAAGATCAGGGCTTGATCCGTCACCGTTATTTATCTCACTGCACCATCCCAGCTCAGAACCTGGCTATATGCAAATCAGTCTTCCCTGGCCCAGTGCATCATGGGAACAGGGCAGACTAAACTACCAAGCCAATTCTTCACCAGAAAGGAGACAAGCTACCGGGGACCGGTTTCTGGCATTTCAGCCTTCTTCGGCCCGGCTTGCTTGAATCCTGATGGTGCAATGAGAAAGGGACTCATGTCTGAGTATACCCTGCCACACCTATAGTGGCCAAAAACGATTCAGAAAAGGGGGTGGTGATGAACAAAGTGTCTGAATTAAGCAGACCACTCTTACCCAGTCCAAAGATCAGGGCTTGATCCATCACCGTTATTTATCTCACTGCACCATCCCAGCTCAGAACCTGGCTATATGCAAATCAGTCTTCCCTGGCCCAGTGCATCATGGGAACAGGGCAGACTAAACTACCAAGCCAATTCTTCACCAGAAAGGAGACAAGCTACCGGGGACCGGTTTCTGGCATTTCAGCCTTCTTCGGCCCGGCTTGCTTGAATCCTGATGGTGCAATGAGAAAGGGACTCATGTCTGAGTATACCCTGCCACACCTATAGTGGCCAAAAACGATTCAGAAAAGGGGGTGGTGATGAACAGAGTGTCTGAATTAAGCAGACCACTCTTACCCAGTCCAAAGATCAGGGCTTGATCCATCACCGTTATTTATCTCACTGCACCATCCCAGCTCAGAACCTGGCTATATGCAAATCAGTCTGTCCCTGGCCCAGTGCATCATGGGAACAGGGCAGACTAAACTACCAAGCCAATTCTTCACCAGAAAGGAGACAAGCTACCAGGGACCGGTTTCTGGCATTTCAGCCTTCTTCGGCCCGGCTTGCTTGAATCCTGATGGTGCAGTGAGAAAGGGACTCATGTCTGAGTATACCCTGCCACACCTATAGTGGCCAAAAACGATTCAGAAAAGGGGGTGGTGATGAACAGAGTGTCTGAATTAAGCAGACCACTCTTACCCAGTCCAAAGATCAGGGCTTGATCCATCACCGTTATTTATCTCACTGCACCATCCCAACTCAGAACCTGGCTATATGATAATCAGTCTGTCCCTGGCCCAGTGCATCATGGGAACAGGGCAGACTAAACTACCAAGCCAATTCTTCACCAGAAAGGAGACAAGCTACCGGGGACCGGTTTCTGGCATTTCAGCCTTCTTCGGCCCGGCTTGCTTGAATCCTGATGGTGCAGTGAGAAAGGGACTCATGTCTGTGTATACCCTGCCACACCTATAGTGGCCAAAAACGATTCAGAAAAGGGGGTGGTGATGAACAGAGTGTCTGAATTAAGCAGACCACTCTTACCCAGTCCAAAGATCAGGGCTTGATCCATCACCGTTATTTATCTCACTGCACCATCCCAGCTCAGAACCTGTCTATATGCAAATCAGTCTTCCCTGGCCCAGTGCATCATGGGAACAGGGCAGACTAAACTACCAAGCCAATTCTTCACCAGAAAGGAGACAAGCTACCGGGGACCGGTTTCTGGCATTTCAGCCTTCTTCGGCCCGGCTTGCTTGAATCCTGATGGTGCAATGAGAAAGGGACTCATGTCTGAGTATACCCTGCCACACCTATAGTGGCCAAAAACGATTCAGAAAAGGGGGTGGTGATGAACAGAGTGTCTGAATTAAGCAGACCACTCTTACCCAGTCCAAAGATCAGGGCTTGATCCATCACCGTTATTCATCTCACTGCACCATCCCTGCTCAGAACCTAGCTATATGCAAATCAGTCTGTCCCTGGCCCAGTGCATCATGGGAACAGGGCAGACTAAACTACCAAGCCAATTCTTCACCAGAAAGGAGACAAGCTACCGGGGACCGGTTTCTGGCATTTCAGCCTTCTTCGGCCCGGCTTGCTTGAATCCTGATGGTGCAGTGAGAAAGGGACTCATGTCTGTGTATACCCTGCCACACCTATAGTGGCCAAAAACGATTCAGAAAAGGGGGTGGTGATGAACAGAGTGTCTGAATTAAGCAGACCACTCTTACCCAGTCCAAAGATCAGGGCTTGATCCATCACCGTTATTTATCTCACTGCACCATCCCAGCTCAGAACCTGTCTATATGCAAATCAGTCTTCCCTGGCCCAGTGCATCATGGGAACAGGGCAGACTAAACTACCAAGCCAATTCTTCACCAGAAAGGAGACAAGCTACCGGGGACCGGTTTCTGGCATTTCAGCCTTCTTCGGCCCGGCTTGCTTGAATCCTGATGGTGCAATGAGAAAGGGACTCATGTCTGAGTATACCCTGCCACACCTATAGTGGCCAAAAACGATTCAGAAAAGGGGGTGGTGATGAACAGAGTGTCTGAATTAAGCAGACCACTCTTACCCAGTCCAAAGATCAGGGCTTGATCCATCACCGTTATTCATCTCACTGCACCATCCCTGCTCAGAACCTAGCTATATGCAAATCAGTCTGTCCCTGGCCCAGTGCATCATGGGAACAGGGCAGACTAAACTACCAAGCCAATTCTTCACCAGAAAGGAACCAAGCTACCGGGGACCGGTTTCTGGCATTTCAGCCTTCTTCGGCCCGGCTTGCTTGAATCCTGATGGTGCAGTGAGAAAGGGACTCATGTCTGTGTATACCCTGCCACACCTATAGTGGCCAAAAACAATTCAGAAAAGGGGGTGGTGATGAACAGAGTGTCTGAATTAAGCAGACCACTCTTACCCAGTCCAAAGATCAGGGCTTGATCCATCACCGTTATTTATCTCACTGCACCATCCCAGCTCAGAACCTGGCTATATGCAAATCAGTCTGTCCCTGGCCCAGTGCATCATGGGAACAGGGCTGACTAAACTACCAAGCCAATTCTTCACCAGAAAGGAGACAAGCTACCGGGGACCGGTTTCTGGCATTTCAGCCTTCTTCGGCCCGGCTTGCTTGAATCCTGATGGTGCAGTGAGAAAGGGACTCATGTCTGAGTATACCCTGCCACACCTATAGTGGCCAAAAACGATTCAGAAAAGGGGGTGGTGATGAACAGAGTGTCTGAATTAAGCAGACCACTCTTACCCAGTCCAAAGATCAGGGCTTGATCCATCACCGTTATTTATCTCACTGCACCATCCCAGCTCAGAACTATATGCAAATCAGTCTGTCCCTGGCCCAGTGCATCATGGGAACAGGGCAGACTAAACTACCAAGCCAATTCTTCACCAGAAAGGAGACAAGCTACCGGGGACCGGTTTCTGGCATTTCAGCCTTCATCGGCCCGGCTTCCTTGAATCCTGATGGTGCAGTGAGAAAGGGACTCATGTCTGAGTATACCCTGCCACACCTATAGTGGCCAAAAACGATTCAGAAAAGGGGGTGGCGATGAACAGAGTGTCTGAATTAAGCAGACCACTCTTACCCAGTCCAAAGATCAGGGCTTGATCCATCACCGTTATATATCTCACTGCACCATCCCAGCTCAGAACCTGGCTATATGCAAATCAGTCTGTCCCTGGCCCAGTGCATCATGGGTACAGGGCAGACTAAACTACCAAGCCAATTCTTCACCAGAAAGGAGACAAGCTACCGGGGACCGGTTTCTGGCATTTCAGCCTTCTTCGGCCCGGCTTGCTTGAATCCTGATGGTGCAGTGAGAAAGGGACTCATGTCTGTGTATACCCTGCCATACCTATAGTGGCCAAAAACGATTCAGAAAAGGGGGTGGTGATGAACAGAGTGTCTGAATTAAGCAGACCACTCTTACCCAGTCCAAAGATCAGGGCTTGATCCATCACCGTTATTTATCTCACTGCACCATCCCAGCTCAGAACCTGGCTATATGCAAATCAGTCTGTCCCTGGCCCAGTGCATCATGGGAACAGGGCAGACTAAACTACCAAGCCAATTCTTCACCAGAAAGGAGACAAGCTACCGGGGACCGGTTTCTGGCATTTCAGCCTTCTTCAGCCCGGCTTGCTTGAATCCTGATGGTGCAGTGAGAAAGGGACTCATGTCTGTGTATACCCTGCCACACCTATAGTGGCCAAAAACGATTCAGAAAAGGGGGTGGTGATGAACAGAGTGTCTGAATTAAGCAGACCACTCTTACCCAGTCCAAAGATCAGGGCTTGATCCATCACCGTTATTTATCTCACTGCACCATCCCAACTCAGAACCTGGCTATATGATAATCAGTCTGTCCCTGGCCCAGTGCATCATGGGAACAGGGCAGACTAAACTACCAAGCCAATTCTTCACCAGAAAGGAGACAAGCTACCGGGGACCGGTTTCTGGCATTTCAGCCTTCTTCGGCCCGGCTTGCTTGAATCCTGATGGTGCAGTGAGAAAGGGACTCATGTCTGTGTATACCCTGCCACACCTATAGTGGCCAAAAACGATTCAGAAAAGGGGGTGGTGATGAACAGAGTGTCTGAATTAAGCAGACCACTCTTACCCAGTCCAAAGATCAGGGCTTGATCCATCACCGTTATTTATCTCACTGCACCATCCCAGCTCAGAACCTGGCTATATGCAAATCAGTCTTCCCTGGCCCAGTGCATCATGGGAACAGGGCAGACTAAACTACCAAGCCATGTCTTCACCAGAAAGGAGACAAGCTACCGGGGACCGGTTTCTGGCATTTCAGCCTTCTTCGGCCCGGCTTGCTTGAATCCTGATGGTGCAATTAGAAAGGGACTCATGTCTGAGTATACCCTGCCACACCTATAGTGGCCAAAAACG
Organism: Lissotriton vulgaris; assembly: GCF_964263255.1. Classification (NCBI taxonomy): domain Eukaryota; kingdom Metazoa; phylum Chordata; class Amphibia; order Caudata; family Salamandridae; genus Lissotriton; species Lissotriton vulgaris. Next base: position 67,005 of record NW_028250277.1, on the reverse strand, counting down.
ATTCAGAAAAGGGGGTGGTGATGAACAGAGTGTCTGAATTAAGCAGACCACTCTTACCCAGTCCAAAGATCAGGGCTTGATCCATCACCGTTATTTATCTCACTGCACCATCCCAGCTCAGAACCTGGCTATATGCAAATCAGTCTTCCCTGGCCCAGTGCATCATGGGAACAGGGCAGACTAAACTACCAAGCCAATTCTTCACCAGAAAGGAGACAAGCTACCGGGGACCGGTTTCTGGCATTTCAGCCTTCTTCGGCCCGGCTTGCTTGAATCCTGATGGTGCAATGAGAAAGGGACTCATGTCTGAGTATACCCTGCCACACCTATAGTGGCCAAAAACGATTCAGAAAAGGGGGTGGTGATGAACAGAGTGTCTGAATTAAGCAGACCACTCTTACCCAGTCCAAAGATCAGGGCTTGATCCATCACCGTTATTTATCTCACTGCACCATCCCAGCTCAGAACCTGGCTATATGCAAATCAGTCTGTCCCTGGCCCAGTGCATCATGGGAACAGGGCAGACTAAACTACCAAGCCAATTCTTCACCAGAAAGGAGACAAGCTACCGGGGACCGGTTTCTGGCATTTCAGCCTTCTTCGGCCCGGCTTGCTTGAATCCTGATGGTGCAGTGAGAAAGGGACTCATGTCTGAGTATACCCTGCCACACCTATAGTGGCCAAAAACGATTCAGAAAAGGGGGTGGTGATGAACAGAGTGTCTGAATTAAGCAGACCACTCTTACCCAGTCCAAAGATCAGGGCTTGATCCATCACCGTTATTTATCTCACTGCACCATCCCAACTCAGAACCTGGCTATATGATAATCAGTCTGTCCCTGGCCCAGTGCATCATGGGAACAGGGCAGACTAAACTACCAAGCCAATTCTTCACCAGAAAGGAGACAAGCTACCGGGGACCGGTTTCTGGCATTTCAGCCTTCTTCGGCCCGGCTTGCTTGAATCCTGATGGTGCAGTGAGAAAGGGACTCATGTCTGTGTATACCCTGCCACACCTATAGTGGCCAAAAACGATTCAGAAAAGGGGGTGGTGATGAACAGAGTGTCTGAATTAAGCAGACCACTCTTACCCAGTCCAAAGATCAGGGCTTGATCCATCACCGTTATTTATCTCACTGCACCATCCCAGCTCAGAACCTGGCTATATGCAAATCAGTCTTCCCTGGCGCAGTGCATCATGGGAACAGGGCAGACTAAACTACCAAGCCAATTCTTCACCAGAAAGGAGACAAGCTACCTGGGACCGGTTTCTGGCATTTCAGCCTTCTTCGGCCCGGCTTGCTTGAATCCTGATGGTGCAATGAGAAAGGGACTCATGTCTGAGTATACCCTGCCACACCTATAGTGGCCAAAAACGATTCAGAAAAGGGGGTGGTGATGAACAGAGTGTCTGAATTAAGCAGACCACTCTTACCCAGTCCAAAGATCAGGGCTTGATCCATCACCGTTATTCATCTCACTGCACCATCCCTGCTCAGAACCTAGCTATATGCAAATCAGTCTGTCCCTGGCCCAGTGCATCATGGGAACAGGGCAGACTAAACTACCAAGCCAATTCTTCACCAGAAAGGAACCAAGCTACCGGGGACCGGTTTCTGGCATTTCAGCCTTCTTCGGCCCGGCTTGCTTGAATCCTGATGGTGCAGTGAGAAAGGGACTCATGTCTGTGTATACCCTGCCACACCTATAGTGGCCAAAAACAATTCAGAAAAGGGGGTGGTGATGAACAGAGTGTCTGAATTAAGCAGACCACTCTTACCCAGTCCAAAGATCAGGGCTTGATCCATCACCGTTATTTATCTCACTGCACCATCCCAGCTCAGAACCTGGCTATATGCAAATCAGTCTGTCCCTGGCCCAGTGCATCATGGGAACAGGGCTGACTAAACTACCAAGCCAATTCTTCACCAGAAAGGAGACAAGCTACCGGGGACCGGTTTCTGGCATTTCAGCCTTCTTCGGCCCGGCTTGCTTGAATCCTGATGGTGCAGTGAGAAAGGGACTCATGTCTGAGTATACCCTGCCACACCTATAGTGGCCAAAAACGATTCAGAAAAGGGGGTGGTGATGAACAGAGTGTCTGAATTAAGCAGACCACTCTTACCCAGTCCAAAGATCAGGGCTTGATCCATCACCGTTATTTATCTCACTGCACCATCCCAGCTCAGTACTATATGCAAATCAGTCTGTCCCTGGCCCAGTGCATCATGGGAACAGGGCAGACTAAACTACCAAGCCAATTCTTCACCAGAAAGGAGACAAGCTACCGGGGACCGGTTTCTGGCATTTCAGCCTTCATCGGCCCGGCTTCCTTGAATCCTGATGGTGCAGTGAGAAAGGGACTCATGTCTGAGTATACCCTGCCACACCTATAGTGGCCAAACACGATTCAGAAAAGGGGGTGGCGATGAACAGAGTGTCTGAATTAAGCAGACCACTCTTACCCAGTCCAAAGATCAGGGCTTGATCCATCACCGTTATTTATCTCACTGCACCATCCCAGCTCAGAACCTGGCTATATGCAAATCAGTCTGTCCCTGGCCCAGTGCATCATGGGAACAGGGCAGACTAAACTACCAAGCCAATTCTTCACCAGAAAGGAGACAAGCTACCAGGGACCGGTTTCTGGCATTTCAGCCTTCTTCGGCCCAGCTTGCTTGAATCCTGATGGTGCAGTGAGAAAGTGACTCATGTCTGAGTATACCCTGCCACACCTATAGTGGCCAAAAACGATTCAGAAAAGGGGGTGGTGATGAACAGAGTGTCTGAATTAAGCAGACCTCTCTTACCCAGTCCAAAGATCAGGGCTAGATCCATCACCGTTATTTATCTCACTGCACCATCCCAGCTCAGAGCCTGGCTATATGCAAATCAGTCTGTCCCTGGCCCAGTGCATCATGGGAACAGGGCAGACTAAACTACTAAGCCAATTCTTCACCAGAAAGGAGACAAGCTACCGGTGAGGTTCCGTGACGGTTCCGTGACGATTTGAACCCGTGTTTTCAAGTTTGTCGGAAATGCATAATATTGGTATCAGCGAACCGCAAATGATCCATTTAGTATATCCTGGTGTTTTCGCTATGCTACGAGCAAGAGCTCTCCTTTTATAAACACATTTCTGATCTACCCACGGCATCCATCTTAGATCATGGCCGCCATCTTGTGTTTCTTGCCCTCACATATGCAATAGCCTCTGATCACTTCATTTCGATTAAGGACACGTAACCTTAGCCGGAGATTCACCTCTTTCATGACACGTGCACCTTAAACCAGATCACGCTGTAGCTGCATGACTCGACAAAGGCTACCTCCTCTGCCCGAGGCCAGTCCTGCCAAACTGGTCTTCGTGTCCATTGTCCTGATCATGATTAGGCGGCCGAAGCCGGTAGCCTTGCCCATTTACAACCCACAAACATCCCTTATCCCACTTTTCTATCTTCCACACCTGGCTCTGTTTCTTTCTTTCTGAATCTTTATTAGGGGGAGGTAACGAACTTTACGATGAGGCGGTCCGGGTCCTGAATGCAATATTGACAGGGAATTGTGACAAACTAGTGGGAACCCCCCTCTTCGCAATGTTTGGCCTCAGATATTATCGACGGTTCCTGTGTAACGCCAAATATTTATTGTTTTAGACACAAAGGTTTTGGGAATGTATTACATGTAAAGAATTCGCCCCCAGCTTAAAATTTAGTATATAAGGAGCAACCCGCTTTGTACAAATTGAACAGGCTCCTGGTTACTGCCCGTGTGTAGTATCTGTGACTTCTGTGTCCCTGCAGTAATAAACCTTTGGTCTTTGACGCCACCATCGAGAAGCCCGTGTTTCTGTTCATTTGTGCACCAAGGCAGGTGGAACTCCGGGGTCTTTGGGTGTTGTTCCCTGACACCTCTGGACGGAACCAAAAAGTCCAGAACTCCAATTGGCGCCCAACGTGGGGCGACGTCATTCGGTACCGGTCCAAAAGCCTGAAGAGTTCGAGAAGCTTCGTGTGAAGATTCCTGAGGGAGGCGCCCCACTTCATCGATCCCGGCATATCGCAAAAGTGGCCCGAAGTTCTCTTACACGAGGGTTTCCCGTTCAGGACGGCTGCAGTGGGCCGTTGCCTTGACCGTCGCCCTGTCTTGGACCCGAGGTGCAGTCCTTAGTACAGCGAAACGTGACGGGTTTCTCCTTGGTGACGTCTTCAGTGACTCAGTTAAGTATTTAGTGATAGCTAGCTGGTTACTTTTGTGAGGATTGTTGAAATCCTTGATCGGTTCTTGGTTTGGTTTGGTTTTGTAAGATTATCACTGGTTGTTCTAGTTACGATAATCTATTTGGTTTAGTTTGGGTATCGATACATCAGTTCGTTTTGATAGGCCTAAGTTCTTGGTTCGAGTGCACATATTTGTTCCGTGTTTTGTTTGTTTTGTGTTCCGGACTAAAAATGGTAAGTCGGAAAATGTTGTCTTGTTTTGGTTGCAACCGTGACTCACGATTGGAGGACTCATGTCTGGTTCCTCCGATTGGGACTCCCCTATATGATTTATATTGTAAGCATGGCGTGGGTCCTATATCTTATAATGAGGTATGGGTCCGTTATTGTAAGAAGGATGGTGTCCTTAGTTGGCCACTGCATGGTAGTTTTGAACCAGAGATTCTCGACAACTTAGAAGCGAAATTGTTCAAGAAGAAAGCCCGGCCGGCAATGTTTGATTCTTTCCGTTACTGGCGAAAAGAATCCAAACAGAGAGAAATGAAAAGGTTGAAGAAAGAACAGAAAGAACAAGAAGAGTTAACTCTAGAGCAAGCGGCTAAACAGTTGCAGGCTAACGAGTGTGAGAAAGCCATAGATGTAGCAATTAGAGAGCATAACCTAGCGATTGACAAGTGCTATCCTGCCTTGCCATCGAAAATGGCTAAGATACTGGAAGATTCCGAAAACGATCCTCTGCTATCTTATCTGTTAAGGTCACCTCCACCGTATGCACAAGGTGCTACGGCTCCACTTGTCCCGAATGTTCAATTGCCGGTTGCTGGTCAACCTGGTGTTCCTGCTCCTGTCCCTCAGAATCAAGTTCCTGTACCTCCTGTGATGAATGTGAATGTTCCTACAGCTCCTCCTCTTCCTGCACTGCCAGTCTCTATACCTACTTCTGTACCTACTGCTCCACAAACTATTTTCCTCGATACTCCTACTGTTCCGTTATCTATTCCTACCTCTACTGCGTTCTCTATATCTGCGAGTGTGCTAACTCCACTTTCTGTTCGTCGAAGAATCACTGATTCTGTTACTAATATGCTGTCTCCTTTATATAAAACTTTAATTAAGACTCCTACTCCTGACTCTGTTCAGAGACGGAGTCAGCTTCCAAGTACTGAGGAACGGGGAATTTTGGATTCCACGGCTCTCAGATGGATTTCGAAGAGTAGAAGATATAGTACGAGAGATGTGTTAGACACATTTATGCAATGGAAGGAACCAACGCAACGGTACGTCTTTGACGAGATGTGCTCGTTGTTACGTGAGGAGATAGAAGAAGACGATGTTGAATCTAATTTAGAAGATTTAATCAAGGTTCAGAAAGACTTTGCTGCAGGAATGATAGTGGGTGATAATATAGAAGAAGCGATGGAACTGATTTTAAGTTATAGGAATGATCCATCACTTCGTTCACCGAGAGATTTAGAGAAAAGCAAGACGAAGCTAAGTCGCCAATATCCAATGAGGGAGGTTCCTCCAATTTGGCGCGAAGCTGTGCAAGCTGACGCACCAAATGGTGTTGTAGCCGCTCCGGCACAGTTCCAACGAGTGTGGATACACATTCCATGGAAGCGAGCTGAAGTGTTAGCGGTGAAACAGGCCTTGCCAGATCCACGTAAAAATCCAGCCGGATATTATAAGGAATTAACACAGACAGTTGAGGCTTGTATAATGAACTTAGCCGACATCGATATGTTGTTTGGTAACGTAGTTCCGCAACCAGTGTGGGCTAAAATTCGTAGAGAGGATCATCAAGCTGCTTTAGGTGGTGACTGGGCAGCTATCACTGCAGCAGATGGTCAGCAAATAGGTGGTGCGAAACCCGAACCTCTAATCGCTAATCTTCCAGGTAGAATAATTGATCTAATGAAGACTCTGATGCCAGCATTGCGTGTGAATTGGGACAAGCTGTCAGCATGCAGGCAGAAGAAAGACGAAAGTGTCTCCGACTTCTTCACGAGGTTTGAAGAGACTTTTGTAGATCATAGTGGTCAGGACATGAGTACAGAAGGAGGGCAAAGACTGTTTGTCGATAAATTTGTGCATAATTTGTTACCCGAATTATGCAATAAATTAAAAGACTCAGAAAGTGCTTGGGCTGTATCTACGACAGCGCAAATACTTGCGACTGCACAGTACTATGAAAATAGGGATAAAGAGGAAAAGGAAAAATCAGAGAAGAAAACAAAAGATTTAAAAACTAAAGTTCTTTTGCAGCAGGCGTATCCGCCTCGTACGAATCAGACTAATACGCAGCAAGGTTCGTACCAAAGGACAGATTATGGCTCATCGAGACCTCAATACCAGTGGAATCAGTGTGCGTACTGTAAAAAAGAGGGTCATTATAAAAATGAATGTCCGATCTTAGCGCAAAATAATGCAGCAGCAGCTCAGAGAGGTCGTGGTGGTTTTGTGCAGAATTCTAGAGGTCGAGGACGAGGTGCTATGCCTCCACAAACGAATGATCGTCCCTCCAATCACTTTGATCAACGAAATGGACAATCTGCTCAGCAAAATAGATCTCAACAGTACCTTGTTGAGGACTATAATGAAGTAGATGAGGATTTTCAGCAAAATGGGTACTAGGACAGCCATGGACAGAGAGAGGGAGTAGTATCAGTTCCAGTGGATCAGAGTGGGCCTTATGTCGCAGTAGCAACATCAGGTGTAGTCGAACCGTTTCTGTTGGATACTGGTGCCGCAAAAAGTTCTATCATTCATGCGAAACTCCCTGGCGCACCTTTGTCCGGCTCAACAAATGTTTCCGTAGGTTTTTCAGGCGCCCCTGTTTACAACCCGATATCTGGTCCTTTGTCTATTTCTGTTGGACCATGCCAATTGAAAGCACCCCTGATTTTGACGACAGGTTGTAATGAAAATCTGCTTGGTTTAGATTTGTTAAAACGACTATATGCGACATTGTACTGTTCTCCGGAAGGAGTACAGCTTACATTGGGTAAAAATATCACCTCTCCGATGTACTTGTCAATGGACGCACTCCCGCCAGAGCTACATTCACTCCCTGATTCTCTTTGGGCGACTGGTCCTAATGATGTAGGTCTCCTAGAAATTCCACCATATGTGGTAACTTTGAAAACAAATGTAAAATTTCCAAGAATCCCCCAATATAAAATATCTAGTGAAGGAGAGCGTGCACTTTTATTGATTGTGCAAGATTTGATTAAGAAAGGTGTGGTTGAAGAAACTAGAGGAAATGTCTGTAACAGTCCTGTATTGCCGATTCTGAAGCGAACTGATCCTACAAAACCTCCAGTGTACAGGTTTGTCATAGACCTTAGAGAAGTTAATAAGATTGTAGTCCCGCAGTTTCCTGTGGTGCCAGACATTACTGCCTTGTTAACATTGATTCCTGCCACAGCCACATGGTTCTCAGTTATTGACCTAAAGAATGCCTTTTTCAGCATTCCGATAGCCGAAGAAAGTAGGGATATTTTCGGCTTCTGTCTAGGAGGTCGCAGTTTCAGATTTAAACGCGCTCCACAAGGCTATTGTGAGAGCCCATCCATTTACAGTCAAGCATTAAAAAGCCAGTTAGATTCCTTTGTCCTTCCTCCAGGTTCTGCCCTAGTACAGTACGTAGACGATCTTCTAGTGGCTGCCGATGACAAGGAAACTTGCAAAGCAGCTACAATTTCCCTATTACATCATTTGTCTAAATTGAATCACAAGGTGTCACCTTCCAAAATGCAATACTGCTGCCAAGAAGTGACCTACCTAGGTCATCTCTTGTCAAAGGAGGGAAGGAAGTTGACCCCAGAAAGAATAAAAGCAATTACGCAGATGAGTGTTCCACGCACACAGAGAGAAGTACGTGCCTTTCTAGGTATTACCTCTTACTGTAGGCAGTGGATCCCAAATTTTTCTCTTTTAGCGAAACCATTGGTAGCTTTGACTGGGAAAAATGTTCCGAGTCCGGTACCATGGTCTGATGAATGCCAAGAGAGTTTTACTGAATTACGAAAAGCATTGTGTTCAGCTCCTGTATTGGGTACACCTGATTACAGTAAGCCATTCACGCTCTATGTTCACGAGAGGGAAGGTTGCGCGTTGAGTGTTTTGACACAGAAGTTTGGTGATAAACAACGCCCTTGTGCGTATTTTTCATCAACATTAGATCCGGTAGCTAGAGCGTTGCCTAGTTGTTTGAGAGCTACAGCGGCAGCTGCAGCTTCCATTCGACAATCTGCTGGTTTGGTGATGAATAACATGCTAGTGGTCATGGTTCCTCATGCAGTGGATACACTCATGAACCGAACGAAGACACAACATCTTACTAGTGCGAGATTATCTGGTTACGAGCTGACATTACTAGCGAGTCATATTCAGATCAAAAGATGCAATGTATTGAATCCAGCAACATTGTTGCCGACTGATCAAGAGTCGAGTGATTCCGAGCCACATGATTGCTGTTTCAAAACGGAGGAAGAGACAAAAGGACGCATTGATTTAAAAGATACTCCGCTATCAGATCCGGATGGTACGCTGTATGTGGACGGGTCATGTTTTAAATTGGAGAATGGTGATGTGACTGCTGCTTATGCAGTAACGACTTTGAAGACGATTGTGGAGACTGCAAGAGTGAGTCAGAATTCTGCCCAAGCTGCAGAATTGATAGCTCTAACGAGAGCGTGTGTTTTAGCTGAGGGAAAGAGAGTGAATGTGTTTACAGATAGTCAGTACGCATTTGGCGTGGCCCATAGTTTTGGCCGGTTGTGGAGAGAAAGAGGTTTCATTACGTCCCATGGGACTAAGATCCAACATGGTCAACTAGTTGACGACTTGTTGGAATCTCTAACCTTACCAACTGAAGTTGCGATTGTAAAGTGCAGTGCTCATAAAGCAATCACGGATGATGTTGGTCGAGGGAATGCTTTTGCTGACGAAATTGCTAAACAGACAGCTAGAGACACGATGAGTAGAATGTATGTTGCTACGTCTGCAAGATGGATTGCTGAGTCTGGAATGTGTGAGGATACTATGGAAAGTGTGAAAGAAATTCAGAAAGAAGCAACTGAGGAAGAGAAACGTGTATGGAGAGAAAGTACGGGCAAGTTGGACTCGAATGGATGTTGGATTGATTTGACAGAACAGCAGCGTTGGATGTTGCCCGATGCGTATGTGCTTGCAGTAGTGACGATGGCGCATGGAGTAGCGCATATAAGTTCTAAAGGGATATGTAAGATGTTAGCTCCGGTCTGGAAGAATGAGGGAATCAGTAAGTGTGCAGAGAGAGTGGTGAAAAATTGTATGGTATGTTTGATGCATAATCCTGGCAAGGGAACTCCAACTCCAGCTGGTCATTTCGCTCCTCCTTCCTGCCCCTTTGAAGTGATTCAGTTAGACTTCATTCACATGGAGCGCTGCAATAATTTGAAGTATGTCCTGGTGGTAGTCTGTGCTTTTTCCAGGTGGATAGAAGCATATCCATTGAAGGACAATACTGCCCTATCAACTGCCAAAATTCTTCTCAAAGAATTTTTTCCTAGATATGGAATGCCACGGATTGTATGGTCAGATAACGGAAGTGAGTTTATAGGGAAAGTTATGCAGAGTGTGTGTGCCGGCCTAGGATTGAAACAGAAATTTCACAGTGCAAACCATCCCCAGTCTGCTGGTTTAGTCGAGGGTTACAATGGCACCCTCAAGCTGAAAATAGCCAAAATACAAGCATCCACAGGTTTAGCCTGGCCAGACGCACTTCCTTTGGCCTTGTTATCAACGAGAGCAACAGTACATTCTAGAATAGGGCTTAGTCCTTACGAGATAGTCTTTGGTCGCCCGGCAAATATCTGGGGTGTACCAAGGCCTAAAGAATTTTGCTCCATAGAATATCCTATGTTGATAGACTACCTTTACGACTTGACTGCTAAATTGAGTCTTATTCATCAACAGGTTTTCGATGCTTTGCCAAAACCTCCGGAGAGTCCAGGGCATCAGCTGAAACCAGGAGATCTGGTTGTCATCAAGAACTTCGCGAGGACGAAGAACCTTCAGCCGAGATTTGTGGGGCCTTTTCAGATCTTACTGGCAACGAGGACAGCAGTTCGTGTAGCTGGCCGTAAGCACTGGATACACGCATCTCATGTTAAGCGTGTTCCTTTGCCGCTCCCTTACGACGACTGGGTGAAAAAGGGAATTGGTGCCTCCGAATCTGAAAGCACACCGAAGTTCATCTCTTTCAGCGATGCCGAATTGATTACTGACACTTCAAAACCTGACTCTCCTCCTGAAAAGACTCCTTTGAACACTGAACATTTGTCTCCAGCATCAGAAGAAACTTTGCTATCTGCGAACTTAAACTCTGCAACAGCTGCTAGTGATACCCTATTTTCCGATCAGACAGTACCAGCGAAGCAGAGATATAACCTAAGAAGCCATAAAATGGACAAATAAAGCAGATAACTGCATATTGTGATTTTGATATATATTGAACCTTTGCCTTCAGCCAGGAAGTTTGCTATTGTTTATTGTTTTTAAAATTGCCTTGCCGTCTGGGTAGCCGTAGGGTCGTGGCTGTGTGCCTAGTTTGAATTTGCAGGGGTCTGACACAAGGTCGATCTTTCTGTTGGTTCTGGGAACTCCCAGGGCTGATAGAGGCATTTTCATCTACGTACACATCATCAGTGGTCGCGAGCGGATTGTAGAAGATGGAGCTTCCTGCGCTGCAACGAGAGAATGTGATTTATGTTCGCAGAAACAGACTTAATAGAATTCTTCATAGCAGATGCTTTTTGATGCAATGTGCCATTACATTTTTGATTGTTTTAGCAACATTGGTGGGTGGAATCGTCTTTAGTATAAATTTAATTTTTGTGCCAGTTTCTACGGTACCTCCCCTTGATCCTGCTATTTCTACTGTTTCTTCTATACACTCTTTTCACTCGTTTCCGGAACATGAGCAAGCCAGACGCTCAGAGTTCACCAACAACACTTTTGTACAGCTCTTACACCAACACCAACTGGTAGTTAACACTACAGACTGCTGGGTGTGTGGCTTGATACCCCACACTATGGATAAAGGTATTCCCTATCTGGTTTTGCCTTACAGCTATAATGGATCATTTCAGGCCTTCCAAACCATCTTTGCTTATGCCCTTGAAACCTATCCTCCACGTCCACCGCGTTCCACTAAATATAACTCTGCCAACAAAGCCTTAGTCCAGGGAATTATTGACATGGTCAAGGACGTCAATAATACTCCATCTTACCCTAGAGACGAATTGCGAGTATATTTAAGTTGGAATACTTCAGAGTATCGCCTTAGTTTAGGAGAAAGCAAGCGTAAAAGCTCAACTCCAATCTGGGTCGTACCTCACCGAGGTCAGGTCTGTTTGCAAGGTAATGGGAGAAATCCGAGAGCTCAGCTAGGGAGGAGTGAGTGCGTAGAGACTTACGTGTTTCCGGCTAACTTTTCCCCTGCCTTTCTTACTGCTAGGGGTACCTACTTCATTTGTCGAGACAGAGCTTATACATGGTTGCCTGCTGACTTTTCAGGATCATGTTATATTGCTCGATTGTTGCCTCCGACATACACTGCTTCATCTGATTACCACAGAACCAGAGTAGCGAGAGGTGTCTTCAGCAAGGAAGATACCGCTGGTCAGGAAGCTGGAGACTTCTTCAAAGGCTTCCTTCCGTTCTGGGGGCCTATGGCTAATAGTAGAAACATACGTCAGCTAACACGGGTAGTTGAATCTACTATTACCGAAACTGCTGGTGCCCTTAGCAATCTGACAGCTGAGCTTCAGGCGGATAGGCTCATGACGTTGCAGAACCGTATGGTTCTAGACGTTATACTTGCAGATCGAGGTGGGGTATGCAGAATGATCCAATCGAGCTGCTGTGTCTTTATTCCTAATAATGCTCCAACAGTCTATGAGGCGATCTCTAAGTTGCACAAGATTTCAGACTCCATACATGTAGACAAGGGAAACTGGTCCTTCATGGAGTGGTTTTGGACTCTGATATCAGCGTGGGGATGGAAGGTTCTAATGGTCATTGGTGTCATCTTAGTGTTCCTATTCTCATGTTGTCTGATTATCCAATGTGGTCCTGCTCTGTGTAGTCTTTGTGCTGCAACTTGTCTCAGAAAGCCATCTAAGTTTGGAGAAAAGACACGAGAAAGGATGATGATACAACAGCATGTCACTGACCTGATGAGCATAGAACTAGATTCTGACATAGACTGAGTAATTGCCTATGTAAGGGCAAAAGGAGGGTCTGAGGTTCCGTGACGGTTCCGTGACGATTTGAACCCGTGTTTTCAAGTTTGTCGGAAATGCATAATATTGGTATCAGCGAACCGCAAATGATCCATTTAGTATATCCTGGTGTTTTCGCTATGCTACGAGCAAGAGCTCTCCTTTTATAAACACATTTCTGATCTACCCACGGCATCCATCTTAGATCATGGCCGCCATCTTGTGTTTCTTGCCCTCACATATGCAATAGCCTCTGATCACTTCATTTCGATTAAGGACACGTAACCTTAGCCGGAGATTCACCTCTTTCATGACACGTGCACCTTAAACCAGATCACGCTGTAGCTGCATGACTCGACAAAGGCTACCTCCTCTGCCCGAGGCCAGTCCTGCCAAACTGGTCTTCGTGTCCATTGTCCTGATCATGATTAGGCGGCCGAAGCCGGTAGCCTTGCCCATTTACAACCCACAAACATCCCTTATCCCACTTTTCTATCTTCCACACCTGGCTCTGTTTCTTTCTTTCTGAATCTTTATTAGGGGGAGGTAACGAACTTTACGATGAGGCGGTCCGGGTCCTGAATGCAATATTGACAGGGAATTGTGACAAACTAGTGGGAACCCCCCTCTTCGCAATGTTTGGCCTCAGATATTATCGACGGTTCCTGTGTAACGCCAAATATTTATTGTTTTAGACACAAAGGTTTTGGGAATGTATTACATGTAAAGAATTCGCCCCCAGCTTAAAATTTAGTATATAAGGAGCAACCCGCTTTGTACAAATTGAACAGGCTCCTGGTTACTGCCCGTGTGTAGTATCTGTGACTTCTGTGTCCCTGCAGTAATAAACCTTTGGTCTTTGACGCCACCATCGAGAAGCCCGTGTTTCTGTTCATTTGTGCACCAAGGCAGGTGGAACTCCGGGGTCTTTGGGTGTTGTTCCCTGACACCTCTGGACGGAACCAAAAAGTCCAGAACTCCACCGGGGACCGGTTTCTGGCATTTCAGCCTTCTTCGGCCCGGCTTGCTTGAATCCTGATGGTGCAATGAGAAAGGGACTCATGTCTGAGTATACCCTGCCACACCTATGGTGGCCAAAAACGATTCAGAAAAGGGGGTGGTGATGAACAGAGTGTCTGAATTAAGCAGACCACTCTTACCCAGTCCAAAGATCAGGGCTTGATCCATCACCGTTATTTATCTCACTGCACCATCCCAGCTCAGAACCTGGCTATATGCAAATCAGTCTGGCCCTGGCCCAGTGCATCATGGGAACAGGGCAGACTAAACTACCAAGCCAATTCTTCACCAGAAAGGAGACAAGCTACCGGGGACCGGTTTCTGGCATTTCAGCCTTCTTCGGCCCGGCTTGCTTGAATCCTGATGGTGCAGTGAGAAAGGGACTCATGTCTGAGTATACCCTGCCACACCTATAGTGGCCAAAAACGATTCAGAAAAGGGGGTGGTGATGAACAGAGTGTCTGAATTAAGCAGACCACTCTTACCCAGTCCAAAGATCAGGGCTTGATCCATCACCGTTATTTATCTCACTGCACCATCCCAACTCAGAACCTGGCTATATGATAATCAGTCTGTCCCTGGCCCAGTGCATTATGGGAACAGGGCAGACTAAACTACCAAGCCAATTCTTCACCAGAAAGGAGACAAGCTACCGGGGACCGGTTTCTGGCATTTCAGCCTTCTTCGGCCCGGCTTGCTTGAATCCTGATGGTGCAGTGAGAAAGGGACTCATGTCTGTGTATACCCTGCCACACCTATAGTGGCCAAAAACGATTCAGAAAAGGGGGTGGTGATGAACAGAGTGTCTGAATTAAGCAGACCACTCTTACCCAGTCCAAAGATAAGGGCTTGATCCATCACCGTTATTTATCTCACTGCACCATCCCAGCTCAGAACCTGGCTATATGCAAATCAGTCTTCCCTGGCCCAGTGCATCATGGGAACAGGGCAGACTAAACTACCAAGCCAATTCTTCACCAGAAAGGAGACAAGCTACCGGGGACCGGTTTCTGGCATTTCAGCCTTCTTCGGCCCGGCTTGCTTGAATCCTGATGGTGCAATGAGAAAGGGACTCATGTCTGAGTATACCCTGCCACACCTATAGTGGCCAAAAACGATTCAGAAAAGGGGGTGGTGATGAACAGAGTGTCTGAATTAAGCAGACCACTCTTACCCAGTCCAAAGATCAGGGCTTGATCCATCACCGTTATTCATCTCACTGCACCATCCCTGCTCAGAACCTAGCTATATTCAAATCAGTCTGTCCCTGGCCCAGTGCATCATGGGAACAGGGCAGACTAAACTACCAAGCCAATTCTTCACCAGAAAGGAACCAAGCTACCGGGGACCGGTTTCTGGCATTTCAGCCTTCTTCGGCCCGGCTTGCTTGAATCCTGATGGTGCAGTGAGAAAGGGACTCATGTCTGTGTATACCCTGCCACACCTATAGTGGCCAAAAACAATTCAGAAAAGGGGGTGGTGATGAACAGAGTGTCTGAATTAAGCAGACCACTCTTACCCAGTCCAAAGATCAGGGCTTGATCCATCACCGTTATTTATCTCACTGCACCATCCCAGCTCAGAACCTGGCTATATGCAAATCAGTCTGTCCCTGGCCCAGTGCATCATGGGAACAGGGCAGACTAAACTACCAAGCCAATTCTTCACCAGAAAGGAGACAAGCTACCGGGGACCGGTTTCTGGCATTTCAGCCTTCTTCAGCCCGGCTTGCTTGAATCCTGATGGTGCAGTGAGAAAGGGACTCATGTCTGAGTATACCCTGCCACACCTATAGTGGCCAAAAACGATTCAGAAAAGGGGGTGGTGATGAACAGAGTGTCTGAATTAAGCAGACCACTCTTACCCAGTCCAAAGATCAGGGCTTGATCCATCACCGTTATTTATCTCACTGCACCATCCCAACTCAGAACCTGGCTATATGATAATCAGTCTGTCCCTGGCCCAGTGCATCATGGGAACAGGGCAGACTAAACTACCAAGCCAATTCTTCACCAGAAAGGAGACAAGCTACCGGGGACCGGTTTCTGGCATTTCAGCCTTCTTCGGCCCGGCTTGCTTGAATCCTGATGGTGCAGTGAGAAAGGGACTCATGTCTGTGTATACCCTGCCACACCTATAGTGGCCAAAAACGATTCAGAAAAGGGGGTGGTGATGAACAGAGTGTCTGAATTAAGCAGACCACTCTTACCCAGTCCAAAGATAAGGGCTTGATCCATCACCGTTATTTATCTCACTGCACCATCCCAGCTCAGAACCTGGCTATATGCAAATCAGTCTTCCCTGGCCCAGTGCATCATGGGAACAGGGCAGACTAAACTACCAAGCCAATTCTTCACCAGAAAGGAAACAAGCTACCGGGGACCCCTTTCTGGCATTTCAGCCTTCTTCGGCCCGGCTTGCTTGAATCCTGATGGTGCAATGAGAAAGGGACTCATGTCTGAGTATACCCTGCCACACCTATAGTGGCCAAAAACGATTCAGAAAAGGGGGTGGTGATGAACAGAGTGTCTGAATTAAGCAGACCACTCTTACCCAGTCCAAAGATCAGGGCTTGATCCATCACCGTTATTCATCTCACTGCACCATCCCTGCTCAGAACCTAGCTATATGCAAATCAGTCTGTCCCTGGCCCAGTGCATCATGGGAACAGGGCAGACTAAACTACCAAGCCAATTCTTCACCAGAAAGGAACCAAGCTACCGGGGACCGGTTTCTGGCATTTCAGCCTTCTTCGGCCCGGCTTGCTTGAATCCTGATGGTGCAGTGAGAAAGGGACTCATGTCTGTGTATACCCTGCCACACCTATAGTGGCCAAAAACAATTCAGAAAAGGGGGTGGTGATGAACAGAGTGTCTGAATTAAGCAGACCACTCTTACCCAGTCCAAAGATCAGGGCTTGATCCATCACCGTTATTTATCTCACTGCACCATCCCAGCTCAGAACCTGGCTATATGCAAATCAGTCTGTCCCTGGCCCAGTGCATCATGGGAACAGGGCAGACTAAACTACCAAGCCAATTCTTCACCAGAAAGGAGACAAGCTACCGGGGACCGGTTTCTGGCATTTCAGCCTTCTTCGGCCCGGCTTGCTTGAATCCTGATGGTGCAGTGAGAAAGGGACTCATGTCTGAGTATACCCTGCCACACCTATAGTGGCCAAAAACGATTCAGAAAAGGGGGTGGTGATGAACAGAGTGTCTGAATTAAGCAGACCACTCTTACCCAGTCCAAAGATCAGGGCTTGATCCATCACCGTTATTCATCTCACTGCACCATCCCTGCTCAGAACCTAGCTATATGCAAATCAGTCTGTCCCTGGCCCAGTGCATCATGGGAACAGGGCAGACTAAACTACCAAGCCAATTATTCACCAGAAAGGAGACAAGCTACCGGGGACCGGTTTCTGGCATTTCAGCCTTCTTCGGCCCGGCTTGCTTGAATCCTGATGGTGCAGTGAGAAAGGGACTCATGTCTGTGTATACCCTGCCACACCTATAGTGGCCAAAAACGATTCAGAAAAGGGGGTGGTGATGAACAGAGTGTCTGAATTAAGCAGACCACTCCTACCCAGTCCAAAGATCAGGGCTTGATCCGTCACCGTTATTTATCTCACTGCACCATCCCAGCTCAGAACCTGGCTATATGCAAATCAGTCTTCCCTGGCCCAGTGCATCATGGGAACAGGGCAGACTAAACTACCAAGCCAATTCTTCACCAGAAAGGAGACAAGCTACCGGGGACCGGTTTCTGGCATTTCAGCCTTCTTCGGCCCGGCTTGCTTGAATCCTGATGGTGCAATGAGAAAGGGACTCATGTCTGAGTATACCCTGCCACACCTATAGTGGCCAAAAACGATTCAGAAAAGGGGGTGGTGATGAACAAAGTGTCTGAATTAAGCAGACCACTCTTACCCAGTCCAAAGATCAGGGCTTGATCCATCACCGTTATTTATCTCACTGCACCATCCCAGCTCAGAACCTGGCTATATGCAAATCAGTCTTCCCTGGCCCAGTGCATCATGGGAACAGGGCAGACTAAACTACCAAGCCAATTCTTCACCAGAAAGGAGACAAGCTACCGGGGACCGGTTTCTGGCATTTCAGCCTTCTTCGGCCCGGCTTGCTTGAATCCTGATGGTGCAATGAGAAAGGGACTCATGTCTGAGTATACCCTGCCACACCTATAGTGGCCAAAAACGATTCAGAAAAGGGGGTGGTGATGAACAGAGTGTCTGAATTAAGCAGACCACTCTTACCCAGTCCAAAGATCAGGGCTTGATCCATCACCGTTATTTATCTCACTGCACCATCCCAGCTCAGAACCTGGCTATATGCAAATCAGTCTGTCCCTGGCCCAGTGCATCATGGGAACAGGGCAGACTAAACTACCAAGCCAATTCTTCACCAGAAAGGAGACAAGCTACCAGGGACCGGTTTCTGGCATTTCAGCCTTCTTCGGCCCGGCTTGCTTGAATCCTGATGGTGCAGTGAGAAAGGGACTCATGTCTGAGTATACCCTGCCACACCTATAGTGGCCAAAAACGATTCAGAAAAGGGGGTGGTGATGAACAGAGTGTCTGAATTAAGCAGACCACTCTTACCCAGTCCAAAGATCAGGGCTTGATCCATCACCGTTATTTATCTCACTGCACCATCCCAACTCAGAACCTGGCTATATGATAATCAGTCTGTCCCTGGCCCAGTGCATCATGGGAACAGGGCAGACTAAACTACCAAGCCAATTCTTCACCAGAAAGGAGACAAGCTACCGGGGACCGGTTTCTGGCATTTCAGCCTTCTTCGGCCCGGCTTGCTTGAATCCTGATGGTGCAGTGAGAAAGGGACTCATGTCTGTGTATACCCTGCCACACCTATAGTGGCCAAAAACGATTCAGAAAAGGGGGTGGTGATGAACAGAGTGTCTGAATTAAGCAGACCACTCTTACCCAGTCCAAAGATCAGGGCTTGATCCATCACCGTTATTTATCTCACTGCACCATCCCAGCTCAGAACCTGTCTATATGCAAATCAGTCTTCCCTGGCCCAGTGCATCATGGGAACAGGGCAGACTAAACTACCAAGCCAATTCTTCACCAGAAAGGAGACAAGCTACCGGGGACCGGTTTCTGGCATTTCAGCCTTCTTCGGCCCGGCTTGCTTGAATCCTGATGGTGCAATGAGAAAGGGACTCATGTCTGAGTATACCCTGCCACACCTATAGTGGCCAAAAACGATTCAGAAAAGGGGGTGGTGATGAACAGAGTGTCTGAATTAAGCAGACCACTCTTACCCAGTCCAAAGATCAGGGCTTGATCCATCACCATTATTCATCTCACTGCACCATCCCTGCTCAGAACCTAGCTATATGCAAATCAGTCTGTCCCTGGCCCAGTGCATCATGGGAACAGGGCAGACTAAACTACCAAGCCAATTCTTCACCAGAAAGGAGACAAGCTACCGGGGACCGGTTTCTGGCATTTCAGCCTTCTTCGGCCCAGCTTGCTTGAATCCTGATGGTGCAGTGAGAAAGGGACTCATGTCTGAGTATACCCTGCCACACCTATAGTGGCCAAAAACGATTCAGAAAAGGGGGTGGTGATGAACAGAGTGTCTGAATTAAGCAGACCACTCTTACCCAGTCCAAAGATCAGGGCTTGATCCATCACCGTTATTTATCTCACTGCACCATCCCAACTCAGAACCTGGCTATATGATAATCAGTCTGTCCCTGGCCCAGTGCATCATGGGAACAGGGCAGACTAAACTACCAAGCCAATTCTTCACCAGAAAGGAGACAAGCTACCGGGGACCGGTTTCTGGCATTTCAGCCTTCTTCGGCCCGGCTTGCTTGAATCCTGATGGTGCAGTGAGAAAGGGACTCATGTCTGTGTATACCCTGCCACACCTATAGTGGCCAAAAACGATTCAGAAAAGGGGGTGGTGATGAACAGAGTGTCTGAATTAAGCAGACCACTCTTACCCAGTCCAAAGATCAGGGCTTGATCCATCACCGTTATTTATCTCACTGCACCATCCCAGCTCAGAACCTGTCTATATGCAAATCAGTCTTCCCTGGCCCAGTGCATCATGGGAACAGGGCAGACTAAACTACCAAGCCAATTCTTCACCAGAAAGGAGACAAGCTACCGGGGACCGGTTTCTGGCATTTCAGCCTTCTTCGGCCCGGCTTGCTTGAATCCTGATGGTGCAATGAGAAAGGGACTCATGTCTGAGTATACCCTGCCACACCTATAGTGGCCAAAAACGATTCAGAAAAGGGGGTGGTGATGAACAGAGTGTCTGAATTAAGCAGACCACTCTTACCCAGTCCAAAGATCAGGGCTTGATCCATCACCGTTATTCATCTCACTGCACCATCCCTGCTCAGAACCTAGCTATATGCAAATCAGTCTGTCCCTGGCCCAGTGCATCATGGGAACAGGGCAGACTAAACTACCAAGCCAATTCTTCACCAGAAAGGAACCAAGCTACCGGGGACCGGTTTCTGGCATTTCAGCCTTCTTCGGCCCGGCTTGCTTGAATCCTGATGGTGCAGTGAGAAAGGGACTCATGTCTGTGTATACCCTGCCACACCTATAGTGGCCAAAAACAATTCAGAAAAGGGGGTGGTGATGAACAGAGTGTCTGAATTAAGCAGACCACTCTTACCCAGTCCAAAGATCAGGGCTTGATCCATCACCGTTATTTATCTCACTGCACCATCCCAGCTCAGAACCTGGCTATATGCAAATCAGTCTGTCCCTGGCCCAGTGCATCATGGGAACAGGGCTGACTAAACTACCAAGCCAATTCTTCACCAGAAAGGAGACAAGCTACCGGGGACCGGTTTCTGGCATTTCAGCCTTCTTCGGCCCGGCTTGCTTGAATCCTGATGGTGCAGTGAGAAAGGGACTCATGTCTGAGTATACCCTGCCACACCTATAGTGGCCAAAAACGATTCAGAAAAGGGGGTGGTGATGAACAGAGTGTCTGAATTAAGCAGACCACTCTTACCCAGTCCAAAGATCAGGGCTTGATCCATCACCGTTATTTATCTCACTGCACCATCCCAGCTCAGAACTATATGCAAATCAGTCTGTCCCTGGCCCAGTGCATCATGGGAACAGGGCAGACTAAACTACCAAGCCAATTCTTCACCAGAAAGGAGACAAGCTACCGGGGACCGGTTTCTGGCATTTCAGCCTTCATCGGCCCGGCTTCCTTGAATCCTGATGGTGCAGTGAGAAAGGGACTCATGTCTGAGTATACCCTGCCACACCTATAGTGGCCAAAAACGATTCAGAAAAGGGGGTGGCGATGAACAGAGTGTCTGAATTAAGCAGACCACTCTTACCCAGTCCAAAGATCAGGGCTTGATCCATCACCGTTATATATCTCACTGCACCATCCCAGCTCAGAACCTGGCTATATGCAAATCAGTCTGTCCCTGGCCCAGTGCATCATGGGTACAGGGCAGACTAAACTACCAAGCCAATTCTTCACCAGAAAGGAGACAAGCTACCGGGGACCGGTTTCTGGCATTTCAGCCTTCTTCGGCCCGGCTTGCTTGAATCCTGATGGTGCAGTGAGAAAGGGACTCATGTCTGTGTATACCCTGCCACACCTATAGTGGCCAAAAACGATTCAGAAAAGGGGGTGGTGATGAACAGAGTGTCTGAATTAAGCAGACCACTCTTACCCAGTCCAAAGATCAGGGCTTGATCCATCACCGTTATTTATCTCACTGCACCATCCCAGCTCAGAACCTGGCTATATGCAAATCAGTCTTCCCTGGCCCAGTGCATCATGGGAACAGGGCAGACTAAACTACCAAGCCAATTCTTCACCAGAAAGGAGACAAGCTACCGGGGACCGGTTTCTGGCATTTCAGCCTTCTTCGGCCCGGCTTGCTTGAATCCTGATGGTGCAATGAGAAAGGGACTCATGTCTGAGTATACCCTGCCACACCTATAGTGGCCAAAAACGATTCAGAAAAGGGGGTGGTGATGAACAGAGTGTCTGAATTAAGCAGACCACTCTTACCCAGTCCAAAGATCAGGGCTTGATCCATCACCGTTATTTATCTCACTGCACCATCCCAGCTCAGAACCTGGCTATATGCAAATCAGTCTGTCCCTGGCCCAGTGCATCATGGGAACAGGGCAGACTAAACTACCAAGCCAATTCTTCACCAGAAAGGAGACAAGCTACCGGGGACCGGTTTCTGGCATTTCAGCCTTCTTCGGCCCGGCTTGCTTGAATCCTGATGGTGCAGTGAGAAAGGGACTCATGTCTGAGTATACCCTGCCACACCTATAGTGGCCAAAAACGATTCAGAAAAGGGGGTGGTGATGAACAGAGTGTCTGAATTAAGCAGACCACTCTTACCCAGTCCAAAGATCAGGGCTTGATCCATCACCGTTATTTATCTCACTGCACCATCCCAACTCAGAACCTGGCTATATGATAATCAGTCTGTCCCTGGCCCAGTGCATCATGGGAACAGGGCAGACTAAACTACCAAGCCAATTCTTCACCAGAAAGGAGACAAGCTACCGGGGACCGGTTTCTGGCATTTCAGCCTTCTTCGGCCCGGCTTGCTTGAATCCTGATGGTGCAGTGAGAAAGGGACTCATGTCTGTGTAAACCCTGCCACACCTATAGTGGCCAAAAACGATTCAGAAAAGGGGGTGGTGATGAACAGAGTGTCTGAATTAAGCAGACCACTCTTACCCAGTCCAAAGATCAGGGCTTGATCCATCACCGTTATTTATCTCACTGCACCATCCCAGCTCAGAACCTGGCTATATGCAAATCAGTCTTCCCTGGCCCAGTGCATCATGGGAACAGGGCAGACTAAACTACCAAGCCAATTCTTCACCAGAAAGGAGACAAGCTACCGGGGACCGGTTTCTGGCATTTCAGCCTTCTTCGGCCCGGCTTGCTTGAATCCTGATGGTGCAATTAGAAAGGGACTCATGTCTGAGTATACCCTGCCACACCTATAGTGGCCAAAAACGATTCAGAAAAGGGGGTGGTGATGAACAGAGTGTCTGAATTAAGCAGACCACTCTTACCCAGTCCAAAGATCAGGGCTTGATCCATCACCGTTATTTATCTCACTGCACCATCCCAGCTCAGAACCTGGCTATATGCAAATCAGTCTTCCCTGGCCCAGTGCATCATGGGAACAGGGCAGACTAAACTACCAAGCCAATTCTTCACCAGAAAGGAGACAAGCTACCGGGGACCGGTTTCTGGCATTTCAGCCTTCTTCGGCCCGGCTTGCTTGAATCCTGATGGTGCAATGAGAAAGGGACTCATGTCTGAGTATACCCTGCCACACCTATAGTGGCCAAAAACGATTCAGAAAAGGGGGTGGTGATGAACAGAGTGTCTGAATTAAGCAGACCACTCTTACCCAGTCCAAAGATCAGGGCTTGATCCATCACCGTTATTTATCTCACTGCACCATCCCAGCTCAGAACCTGGCTATATGCAAATCAGTCTGTCCCTGGCCCAGTGCATCATGGGAACAGGGCAGACTAAACTACCAAGCCAATTCTTCACCAGAAAGGAGACAAGCTACCGGGGACCGGTTTCTGGCATTTCAGCCTTCTTCGGCCCGGCTTGCTTGAATCCTGATGGTGCAGTGAGAAAGGGACTCATGTCTGAGTATACCCTGCCACACCTATAGTGGCCAAAAACGATTCAGAAAAGGGGGTGGTGATGAACAGAGTGTCTGAATTAAGCAGACCACTCTTACCCAGTCCAAAGATCAGGGCTTGATCCATCACCGTTATTTATCTCACTGCACCATCCCAACTCAGAACCTGGCTATATGATAATCAGTCTGTCCCTGGCCCAGTGCATCATGGGAACAGGGCAGACTAAACTACCAAGCCAATTCTTCACCAGAAAGGAGACAAGCTACCGGGGACCGGTTTCTGGCATTTCAGCCTTCTTCGGCCCGGCTTGCTTGAATCCTGATGGTGCAGTGAGAAAGGGACTCATGTCTGTGTATACCCTGCCACACCTATAGTGGCCAAAAACGATTCAGAAAAGGGGGTGGTAATGAACAGAGTGTCTGAATTAAGCAGACCACTCTTACCCAGTCCAAAGATCAGGGCTTGATCCATCACCGTTATTTATCTCACTGCACCATCCCAGCTCAGAACCTGTCTATATGCAAATCAGTCTTCCCTGGCCCAGTGCATCATGGGAACAGGGCAGACTAAACTACCAAGCCAATTCTTCACCAGAAAGGAGACAAGCTACCGGGGACCGGTTTCTGGCATTTCAGCCTTCTTCGGCCCGGCTTGCTTGAATCCTGATGGTGCAATGAGAAAGGGACTCATGTCTGAGTATACCCTGCCACACCTATAGTGGCCAAAAACGATTCAGAAAAGGGGGTGGTGATGAACAGAGTGTCTGAATTAAGCAGACCACTCTTACCCAGTCCAAAGATCAGGGCTTGATCCATCACCGTTATTCATCTCACTGCACCATCCCTGCTCAGAACCTAGCTATATGCAAATCAGTCTGTCCCTGGCCCAGTGCATCATGGGAACAGGGCAGACTAAACTACCAAGCCAATTCTTCACCAGAAAGGAACCAAGCTACCGGGGACCGGTTTCTGGCATTTCAGCCTTCTTCGGCCCGGCTTGCTTGAATCCTGATGGTGCAGTGAGAAAGGGACTCATGTCTGTGTATACCCTGCCACACCTATAGTGGCCAAAAACAATTCAGAAAAGGGGGTGGTGATGAACAGAGTGTCTGAATTAAGCAGACCACTCTTACCCAGTCCAAAGATCAGGGCTTGATCCATCACCGTTATTTATCTCACTGCACCATCCCAGCTCAGAACCTGGCTATATGCAAATCAGTCTGTCCCTGGCCCAGTGCATCATGGGAACAGGGCTGACTAAACTACCAAGCCAATTCTTCACCAGAAAGGAGACAAGCTACCGGGGACCGGTTTCTGGCATTTCAGCCTTCTTCGGCCCGGCTTGCTTGAATCCTGATGGTGCAGTGAGAAAGGGACTCATGTCTGAGTATACCCTGCCACACCTATAGTGGCCAAAAACGATTCAGAAAAGGGGGTGGTGATGAACAGAGTGTCTGAATTAAGCAGACCACTCTTACCCAGTCCAAAGATCAGGGCTTGATCCATCACCGTTATTTATCTCACTGCACCATCCCAGCTCAGAACTATATGCAAATCAGTCTGTCCCTGGCCCAGTGCATCATGGGAACAGGGCAGACTAAACTACCAAGCCAATTCTTCACCAGAAAGGAGACAAGCTACCGGGGACCGGTTTCTGGCATTTCAGCCTTCATCGGCCCGGCTTCCTTGAATCCTGATGGTGCAGTGAGAAAGGGACTCATGTCTGAGTATACCCTGCCACACCTATAGTGGCCAAAAACGATTCAGAAAAGGGGGTGGCGATGAACAGAGTGTCTGAATTAAGCAGACCACTCTTACCCAGTCCAAAGATCAGGGCTTGATCCATCACCGTTATATATCTCACTGCACCATCCCAGCTCAGAACCTGGCTATATGCAAATCAGTCTGTCCCTGGCCCAGTGCATCATGGGTACAGGGCAGACTAAACTACCAAGCCAATTCTTCACCAGAAAGGAGACAAGCTACCGGGGACCGGTTTCTGGCATTTCAGCCTTCTTCGGCCCGGCTTGCTTGAATCCTGATGGTGCAGTGAGAAAGGGACTCATGTCTGTGTATACCCTGCCACACCTATAGTGGCCAAAAACGATTCAGAAAAGGGGGTGGTGATGAACAGAGTGTCTGAATTAAGCAGACCACTCTTACCCAGTCCAAAGATCAGGGCTTGATCCATCACCGTTATTTATCTCACTGCACCATCCCAGCTCAGAACCTGGCTATATGCAAATCAGTCTTCCCTGGCCCAGTGCATCATGGGAACAGGGCAGACTAAACTACCAAGCCAATTCTTCACCAGAAAGGAGACAAGCTACCGGGGACCGGTTTCTGGCATTTCAGCCTTCTTCGGCCCGGCTTGCTTGAATCCTGATGGTGCAATGAGAAAGGGACTCATGTCTGAGTATACCCTGCCACACCTATAGTGGCCAAAAACGATTCAGAAAAGGGGGTGGTGATGAACAGAGTGTCTGAATTAAGCAGACCACTCTTACCCAGTCCAAAGATCAGGGCTTGATCCATCACCGTTATTTATCTCACTGCACCATCCCAGCTCAGAACCTGGCTATATGCAAATCAGTCTGTCCCTGGCCCAGTGCATCATGGGAACAGGGCAGACTAAACTACCAAGCCAATTCTTCACCAGAAAGGAGACAAGCTACCGGGGACCGGTTTCTGGCATTTCAGCCTTCTTCGGCCCGGCTTGCTTGAATCCTGATGGTGCAGTGAGAAAGGGACTCATGTCTGAGTATACCCTGCCACACCTATAGTGGCCAAAAACGATTCAGAAAAGGGGGTGGTGATGAACAGAGTGTCTGAATTAAGCAGACCACTCTTACCCAGTCCAAAGATCAGGGCTTGATCCATCACCGTTATTTATCTCACTGCACCATCCCAACTCAGAACCTGGCTATATGATAATCAGTCTGTCCCTGGCCCAGTGCATCATGGGAACAGGGCAGACTAAACTACCAAGCCAATTCTTCACCAGAAAGGAGACAAGCTACCGGGGACCGGTTTCTGGCATTTCAGCCTTCTTCGGCCCGGCTTGCTTGAATCCTGATGGTGCAGTGAGAAAGGGACTCATGTCTGTGTATACCCTGCCACACCTATAGTGGCCAAAAACGATTCAGAAAAGGGGGTGGTGAGGAACAGAGTGTCTGAATTAAGCAGACCACTCTTACCCAGTCCAAAGATCAGGGCTTGATCCATCACCGTTATTTATCTCACTGCACCATCCCAGCTCAGAACCTGGCTATATGCAAATCAGTCTTCCCTGGCCCAGTGCATCATGGGAACAGGGCAGACTAAACTACCAAGCCAATTCTTCACCAGAAAGGAGACAAGCTACCGGGGACCGGTTTCTGGCATTTCAGCCTTCTTCGGCCCGGCTTGCTTGAATCCTGATGGTGCAATTAGAAAGGGACTCATGTCTGAGTATACCCTGCCACACCTATAGTGGCCAAAAACGATTCAGAAAAGGGGGTGGTGATGAACAGAGTGTCTGAATTAAGCAGACCACTCTTACCCAGTCCAAAGATCAGGGCTTGATCCATCACCGTTATTTATCTCACTGCACCATCCCAGCTCAGAACCTGGCTATATGCAAATCAGTCTTCCCTGGCCCAGTGCATCATGGGAACAGGGCAGACTAAACTACCAAGCCAATTCTTCACCAGAAAGGAGACAAGCTACCGGGGACCGGTTTCTGGCATTTCAGCCTTCTTCGGCCCGGCTTGCTTGAATCCTGATGGTGCAATGAGAAAGGGACTCATGTCTGAGTATACCCTGCCACACCTATAGTGGCCAAAAACGATTCAGAAAAGGGGGTGGTGATGAACAGAGTGTCTGAATTAAGCAGACCACTCTTACCCAGTCCAAAGATCAGGGCTTGATCCATCACCGTTATTTATCTCACTGCACCATCCCAGCTCAGAACCTGGCTATATGCAAATCAGTCTGTCCCTGGCCCAGTGCATCATGGGAACAGGGCAGACTAAACTACCAAGCCAATTCTTCACCAGAAAGGAGACAAGCTATCGGGGACCGGTTTCTGGCATTTCAGCCTTCTTCGGCCCGGCTTGCTTGAATCCTGATGGTGCAGTGAGAAAGGGACTCATGTCTGAGTATACCCTGCCACACCTATAGTGGCCAAAAACGATTCAGAAAAGGGGGTGGTGATGAACAGAGTGTCTGAATTAAGCAGACCACTCTTACCCAGTCCAAAGATCAGGGCTTGATCCATCACCGTTATTTATCTCACTGCACCATCCCAACTCAGAACCTGGCTATATGATAATCAGTCTGTCCCTGGCCCAGTGCATCATGGGAACAGGGCAGACTAAACTACCAAGCCAATTCTTCACCAGAAAGGAGACAAGCTACCGGGGACCGGTTTCTGGCATTTCAGCCTTCTTCGGCCCGGCTTGCTTGAATCCTGATGGTGCAGTGAGAAAGGGACTCATGTCTGTGTATACCCTGCCACACCTATAGTGGCCAAAAACGATTCAGAAAAGGGGGTGGTGATGAACAGAGTGTCTGAATTAAGCAGACCACTCTTACCCAGTCCAAAGATCAGGGCTTGATCCATCACCGTTATTTATCTCACTGCACCATCTCAGCTCAGAACCTGGCTATATGCAAATCAGTCTTCCCTGGCCCAGTGCATCATGGGAACAGGGCAGACTAAACTACCAAGCCAATTCTTCACCAGAAAGGAGACAAGCTACCTGGGACCGGTTTCTGGCATTTCAGCCTTCTTCGGCCCGGCTTGCTTGAATCCTGATGGTGCAATGAGAAAGGGACTCATGTCTGAGTATACCCTGCCACACCTATAGTGGCCAAAAACGATTCAGAAAAGGGGGTGGTGATGAACAGAGTGTCTGAATTAAGCAGACCACTCTTACCCAGTCCAAAGATCAGGGCTTGATCCATCACCGTTATTCATCTCACTGCACCATCCCTGCTCAGAACCTAGCTATATGCAAATCAGTCTGTCCCTGG
Source organism: Lissotriton vulgaris (assembly GCF_964263255.1). Lineage (NCBI taxonomy): Eukaryota > Metazoa > Chordata > Amphibia > Caudata > Salamandridae > Lissotriton > Lissotriton vulgaris. Next base: position 38,792 of record NW_028250277.1, on the reverse strand, counting down.
CCCAGTGCATCATGGGAACAGGGCAGACTAAACTACCAAGCCAATTCTTCACCAGAAAGGAACCAAGCTACCGGGGACCGGTTTCTGGCATTTCAGCCTTCTTCGGCCCGGCTTGCTTGAATCATGATGGTGCAGTGAGAAAGGGACTCATGTCTGTGTATACCCTGCCACACCTATAGTGGCCAAAAACAATTCAGAAAAGGGGGTGGTGATGAACAGAGTGTCTGAATTAAGCAGACCACTCTTACCCAGTCCAAAGATCAGGGCTTGATCCATCACCGTTATTTATCTCACTGCACCATCCCAGCTCAGAACCTGGCTATATGCAAATCAGTCTGTCCCTGGCCCAGTGCATCATGGGAACAGGGCTGACTAAACTACCAAGCCAATTCTTCACCAGAAAGGAGACAAGCTACCGGGGACCGGTTTCTGGCATTTCAGCCTTCTTCGGCCCGGCTTGCTTGAATCCTGATGGTGCAGTGAGAAAGGGACTCATGTCTGAGTATACCCTGCCACACCTATAGTGGCCAAAAACGATTCAGAAAAGGGGGTGGTGATGAACAGAGTGTCTGAATTAAGCAGACCACTCTTACCCAGTCCAAAGATCAGGGCTTGATCCATCACCGTTATTTATCTCACTGCACCATCCCAGCTCAGAACTATATGCAAATCAGTCTGTCCCTGGCCCAGTGCATCATGGGAACAGGGCAGACTAAACTACCAAGCCAATTCTTCACCAGAAAGGAGACAAGCTACCGGGGACCGGTTTCTGGCATTTCAGCCTTCTTCGGCCCGGCTTGCTTGAATCCTGATGGTGCAATGAGAAAGGGACTCATGTCTGAGTATACCCTGCCACACCTATGGTGGCCAAAAACGATTCAGAAAAGGGGGTGGTGATGAACAGAGTGTCTGAATTAAGCAGACCACTCTTACCCAGTCCAAAGATCAGGGCTTGATCCATCACCGTTATTTATCTCACTGCACCATCCCAGCTCAGAACCTGGCTATATGCAAATCAGTCTTCCCTGGCGCAGTGCATCATGGGAACAGGGCAGACTAAACTACCAAGCCAATTCTTCACCAGAAAGGAGACAAGCTACCTGGGACCGGTTTCTGGCATTTCAGCCTTCTTCGGCCCGGCTTGCTTGAATCCTGATGGTGCAATGAGAAAGGGACTCATGTCTGAGTATACCCTGCCACACCTATAGTGGCCAAAAACGATTCAGAAAAGGGGGTGGTGATGAACAGAGTGTCTGAATTAAGCAGACCACTCTTACCCAGTCCAAAGATCAGGGCTTGATCCATCACCGTTATTCATCTCACTGCACCATCCCTGCTCAGAACCTAGCTATATGCAAATCAGTCTGTCCCTGGCCCAGTGCATCATGGGAACAGGGCAGACTAAACTACCAAGCCAATTCTTCACCAGAAAGGAACCAAGCTACCGGGGACCGGTTTCTGGCATTTCAGCCTTCTTCGGCCCGGCTTGCTTGAATCCTGATGGTGCAGTGAGAAAGGGACTCATGTCTGTGTATACCCTGCCACACCTATAGTGGCCAAAAACAATTCAGAAAAGGGGGTGGTGATGAACAGAGTGTCTGAATTAAGCAGACCACTCTTACCCAGTCCAAAGATCAGGGCTTGATCCATCACCGTTATTTATCTCACTGCACCATCCCAGCTCAGAACCTGGCTATATGCAAATCAGTCTGTCCCTGGCCCAGTGCATCATGGGAACAGGGCTGACTAAACTACCAAGCCAATTCTTCACCAGAAAGGAGACAAGCTACCGGGGACCGGTTTCTGGCATTTCAGCCTTCTTCGGCCCGGCTTGCTTGAATCCTGATGGTGCAGTGAGAAAGGGACTCATGTCTGAGTATACCCTGCCACACCTATAGTGGCCAAAAACGATTCAGAAAAGGGGGTGGTGATGAACAGAGTGTCTGAATTAAGCAGACCACTCTTACCCAGTCCAAAGATCAGGGCTTGATCCATCACCGTTATTTATCTCACTGCACCATCCCAGCTCAGAACTATATGCAAATCAGTCTGTCCCTGGCCCAGTGCATCATGGGAACAGGGCAGACTAAACTACCAAGCCAATTCTTCACCAGAAAGGAACCAAGCTACCGGGGACCGGTTTCTGGCATTTCAGCCTTCTTCGGCCCGGCTTGCTTGAATCCTGATGGTGCAGTGAGAAAGGGACTCATGTCTGTGTATACCCTGCCACACCTATAGTGGCCAAAAACAATTCAGAAAAGGGGGTGGTGATGAACAGAGTGTCTGAATTAAGCAGACCACTCTTACCCAGTCCAAAGATCAGGGCTTGATCCATCACCGTTATTTATCTCACTGCACCATCCCAGCTCAGAACCTGGCTATATGCAAATCAGTCTGTCCCTGGCCCAGTGCATCATGGGAACAGGGCTGACTAAACTACCAAGCCAATTCTTCACCAGAAAGGAGACAAGCTACCGGGGACCGGTTTCTGGCATTTCAGCCTTCTTCGGCCCGGCTTGCTTGAATCCTGATGGTGCAGTGAGAAAGGGACTCATGTCTGAGTATACCCTGCCACACCTATAGTGGCCAAAAACGATTCAGAAAAGGGGGTGGTGATGAACAGAGTGTCTGAATTAAGCAGACCACTCTTACCCAGTCCAAAGATCAGGGCTTGATCCATCACCGTTATTTATCTCACTGCACCATCCCAGCTCAGAACTATATGCAAATCAGTCTGTCCCTGGCCCAGTGCATCATGGGAACAGGGCAGACTAAACTACCAAGCCAATTCTTCACCAGAAAGGAGACAAGCTACCGGGGACCGGTTTCTGGCATTTCAGTCTTCATCGGCCCGGCTTCCTTGAATCCTGATGGTGCAGTGAGAAAGGGACTCATGTCTGAGTATACCCTGCCACACCTATAGTGGCCAAAAACGATTCAGAAAAGGGGGTGGCGATGAACAGAGTGTCTGAATTAAGCAGACCACTCTTACCCAGTCCAAAGATCAGGGCTTGATCCATCACCGTTATTTATCTCACTGCACCATCCCAGCTCAGAACCTGGCTATATGCAAATCAGTCTGTCCCTGGCCCAGTGCATCATGGGAACAGGGCAGACTAAACTACCAAGCCAATTCTTCACCAGAAAGGAGACAAGCTACCAGGGACCGGTTTCTGGCATTTCAGCCTTCTTCGGCCCAGCTTGCTTGAATCCTGATGGTGCAGTGAGAAAGTGACTCATGTCTGAGTATACCCTGCCACACCTATAGTGGCCAAAAACGATTCAGAAAAGGGGGTGGTGATGAACAGAGTGTCTGAATTAAGCAGACCTCTCTTACCCAGTCCAAAGATCAGGGCTAGATCCATCACCGTTATTTATCTCACTGCACCATCCCAGCTCAGAGCCTGGCTATATGCAAATCAGTCTGTCCCTGGCCCAGTGCATCATGGGAACAGGGCAGACTAAACTACCAAGCCAATTCTTCACCAGAAAGGAGACAAGCTACCGGGGACCGGTTTCTGGCATTTCAGCCTTCTTCGGCCCGGCTTGCTTGAATCCTGATGGTGCAATGAGAAAGGGACTCATGTCTGAGTATACCCTGCCACACCTATGGTGGCCAAAAACGATTCAGAAAAGGGGGTGGTGATGAACAGAGTGTCTGAATTAAGCAGACCACTCTTACCCAGTCCAAAGATCAGGGCTTGATCCATCACCGTTATTTATCTCACTGCACCATCCCAGCTCAGAACCTGGCTATATGCAAATCAGTCTGGCCCTGGCCCAGTGCATCATGGGAACAGGGCAGACTAAACTACCAAGCCAATTCTTCACCAGAAAGGAGACAAGCTACCGGGGACCGGTTTCTGGCATTTCAGCCTTCTTCGGCCCGGCTTGCTTGAATCCTGATGGTGCAGTGAGAAAGGGACTCATGTCTGAGTATACCCTGCCACACCTATAGTGGCCAAAAACGATTCAGAAAAGGGGGTGGTGATGAACAGAGTGTCTGAATTAAGCAGACCACTCTTACCCAGTCCAAAGATCAGGGCTTGATCCATCACCGTTATTTATCTCACTGCACCATCCCAACTCAGAACCTGGCTATATGATAATCAGTCTGTCCCTGGCCCAGTGCATCATGGGAACAGGGCAGACTAAACTACCAAGCCAATTCTTCACCAGAAAGGAGACAAGCTACCGGGGACCGGTTTCTGGCATTTCAGCCTTCTTCGGCCCGGCTTGCTTGAATCCTGATGGTGCAGTGAGAAAGGGACTCATGTCTGTGTATACCCTGCCACACCTATAGTGGCCAAAAACGATTCAGAAAAGGGGGTGGTGATGAACAGAGTGTCTGAATTAAGCAGACCACTCTTACCCAGTCCAAAGATAAGGGCTTGATCCATCACCGTTATTTATCTCACTGCACCATCCCAGCTCAGAACCTGGCTATATGCAAATCAGTCTTCCCTGGCCCAGTGCATCATGGGAACAGGGCAGACTAAACTACCAAGCCAATTCTTCACCAGAAAGGAGACAAGCTACCGGGGACCGGTTTCTGGCATTTCAGCCTTCTTCGGCCCGGCTTGCTTGAATCCTGATGGTGCAATGAGAAAGGGACTCATGTCTGAGTATACCCTGCCACACCTATAGTGGCCAAAAACGATTCAGAAAAGGGGGTGGTGATGAACAGAGTGTCTGAATTAAGCAGACCACTCTTACCCAGTCCAAAGATCAGGGCTTGATCCATCACCGTTATTCATCTCACTGCACCATCCCTGCTCAGAACCTAGCTATATTCAAATCAGTCTGTCCCTGGCCCAGTGCATCATGGGAACAGGGCAGACTAAACTACCAAGCCAATTCTTCACCAGAAAGGAACCAAGCTACCGGGGACCGGTTTCTGGCATTTCAGCCTTCTTCGGCCCGGCTTGCTTGAATCCTGATGGTGCAGTGAGAAAGGGACTCATGTCTGTGTATACCCTGCCACACCTATAGTGGCCAAAAACAATTCAGAAAAGGGGGTGGTGATGAACAGAGTGTCTGAATTAAGCAGACCACTCTTACCCAGTCCAAAGATCAGGGCTTGATCCATCACCGTTATTTATCTCACTGCACCATCCCAGCTCAGAACCTGGCTATATGCAAATCAGTCTGTCCCTGGCCCAGTGCATCATGGGAACAGGGCAGACTAAACTACCAAGCCAATTCTTCACCAGAAAGGAGACAAGCTACCGGGGACCGGTTTCTGGCATTTCAGCCTTCTTCGGCCCGGCTTGCTTGAATCCTGATGGTGCAGTGAGAAAGGGACTCATGTCTGAGTATACCCTGCCACACCTATAGTGGCCAAAAACGATTCAGAAAAGGGGGTGGTGATGAACAGAGTGTCTGAATTAAGCAGACCACTCTTACCCAGTCCAAAGATCAGGGCTTGATCCATCACCGTTATTTATCTCACTGCACCATCCCAACTCAGAACCTGGCTATATGATAATCAGTCTGTCCCTGGCCCAGTGCATCATGGGAACAGGGCAGACTAAACTACCAAGCCAATTCTTCACCAGAAAGGAGACAAGCTACCGGGGACCGGTTTCTGGCATTTCAGCCTTCTTCGGCCCGGCTTGCTTGAATCCTGATGGTGCAGTGAGAAAGGGACTCATGTCTGTGTATACCCTGCCACACCTATAGTGGCCAAAAACGATTCAGAAAAGGGGGTGGTGATGAACAGAGTGTCTGAATTAAGCAGACCACTCTTACCCAGTCCAAAGATTAGGGCTTGATCCATCACCGTTATTTATCTCACTGCACCATCCCAGCTCAGAACCTGGCTATATGCAAATCAGTCTTCCCTGGCCCAGTGCATCATGGGAACAGGGCAGACTAAACTACCAAGCCAATTCTTCACCAGAAAGGAGACAAGCTACCGGGGACCCCTTTCTGGCATTTCAGCCTTCTTCGGCCCGGCTTGCTTGAATCCTGATGGTGCAATGAGAAAGGGACTCATGTCTGAGTATACCCTGCCACACCTATAGTGGCCAAAAACGATTCAGAAAAGGGGGTGGTGATGAACAGAGTGTCTGAATTAAGCAGACCACTCTTACCCAGTCCAAAGATCAGGGCTTGATCCATCACCGTTATTCATCTCACTGCACCATCCCTGCTCAGAACCTAGCTATATGCAAATCAGTCTGTCCCTGGCCCAGTGCATCATGGGAACAGGGCAGACTAAACTACCAAGCCAATTCTTCACCAGAAAGGAACCAAGCTACCGGGGACCGGTTTCTGGCATTTCAGCCTTCTTCGGCCCGGCTTGCTTGAATCCTGATGGTGCAGTGAGAAAGGGACTCATGTCTGTGTATACCCTGCCACACCTATAGTGGCCAAAAACAATTCAGAAAAGGGGGTGGTGATGAACAGAGTGTCTGAATTAAGCAGACCACTCTTACCCAGTCCAAAGATCAGGGCTTGATCCATCACCGTTATTTATCTCACTGCACCATCCCAGCTCAGAACCTGGCTATATGCAAATCAGTCTGTCCCTGGCCCAGTGCATCATGGGAACAGGGCAGACTAAACTACCAAGCCAATTCTTCACCAGAAAGGAGACAAGCTACCGGGGACCGGTTTCTGGCATTTCAGCCTTCTTCGGCCCGGCTTGCTGGAATCCTGATGGTGCAGTGAGAAAGGGACTCATGTCTGAGTATACCCTGCCACACCTATAGTGGCCAAAAACGATTCAGAAAAGGGGGTGGTGATGAACAGAGTGTCTGAATTAAGCAGACCACTCTTACCCAGTCCAAAGATCAGGGCTTGATCCATCACCGTTATTCATCTCACTGCACCATCCCTGCTCAGAACCTAGCTATATGCAAATCAGTCTGTCCCTGGCCCAGTGCATCATGGGAACAGGGCAGACTAAACTACCAAGCCAATTATTCACCAGAAAGGAGACAAGCTACCGGGGACCGGTTTCTGGCATTTCAGCCTTCTTCGGCCCGGCTTGCTTGAATCCTGATGGTGCAGTGAGAAAGGGACTCATGTCTGTGTATACCCTGCCACACCTATAGTGGCCAAAAACGATTCAGAAAAGGGGGTGGTGATGAACAGAGTGTCTGAATTAAGCAGACCACTCTTACCCAGTCCAAAGATCAGGGCTTGATCCGTCACCGTTATTTATCTCACTGCACCATCCCAGCTCAGAACCTGGCTATATGCAAATCAGTCTTCCCTGGCCCAGTGCATCATGGGAACAGGGCAGACTAAACTACCAAGCCAATTCTTCACCAGAAAGGAGACAAGCTACCGGGGACCGGTTTCTGGCATTTCAGCCTTCTTCGGCCCGGCTTGCTTGAATCCTGATGGTGCAATGAGAAAGGGACTCATGTCTGAGTATACCCTGCCACACCTATAGTGGCCAAAAACGATTCAGAAAAGGGGGTGGTGATGAACAAAGTGTCTGAATTAAGCAGACCACTCTTACCCAGTCCAAAGATCAGGGCTTGATCCATCACCGTTATTTATCTCACTGCACCATCCCAGCTCAGAACCTGGCTATATGCAAATCAGTCTTCCCTGGCCCAGTGCATCATGGGAACAGGGCAGACTAAACTACCAAGCCAATTCTTCACCAGAAAGGAGACAAGCTACCGGGGACCGGTTTCTGGCATTTCAGCCTTCTTCGGCCCGGCTTGCTTGAATCCTGATGGTGCAATGAGAAAGGGACTCATGTCTGAGTATACCCTGCCACACCTATAGTGGCCAAAAACGATTCAGAAAAGGGGGTGGTGATGAACAGAGTGTCTGAATTAAGCAGACCACTCTTACCCAGTCCAAAGATCAGGGCTTGATCCATCACCGTTATTTATCTCACTGCACCATCCCAGCTCAGAACCTTGCTATATGCAAATCAGTCTGTCCCTGGCCCAGTGCATCATGGGAACAGGGCAGACTAAACTACCAAGCCAATTCTTCACCAGAAAGGAGACAAGCTACCAGGGACCGGTTTCTGGCATTTCAGCCTTCTTCGGCCCGGCTTGCTTGAATCCTGATGGTGCAGTGAGAAAGGGACTCATGTCTGAGTATACCCTGCCACACCTATAGTGGCCAAAAACGATTCAGAAAAGGGGGTGGTGATGAACAGAGTGTCTGAATTAAGCAGACCACTCTTACCCAGTCCAAAGATCAGGGCTTGATCCATCACCGTTATTTATCTCACTGCACCATCCCAACTCAGAACCTGGCTATATGATAATCAGTCTGTCCCTGGCCCAGTGCATCATGGGAACAGGGCAGACTAAACTACCAAGCCAATTCTTCACCAGAAAGGAGACAAGCTACCGGGGACCGGTTTCTGGCATTTCAGCCTTCTTCGGCCCGGCTTGCTTGAATCCTGATGGTGCAGTGAGAAAGGGACTCATGTCTGTGTATACCCTGCCACACCTATAGTGGCCAAAAACGATTCAGAAAAGGGGGTGGTGATGAACAGAGTGTCTGAATTAAGCAGACCACTCTTACCCAGTCCAAAGATCAGGGCTTGATCCATCACCGTTATTTATCTCACTGCACCATCCCAGCTCTGAACCTGTCTATATGCAAATCAGTCTTCCCTGGCCCAGTGCATCATGGGAACAGGGCAGACTAAACTACCAAGCCAATTCTTCACCAGAAAGGAGACAAGCTACTGGGGACCGGTTTCTGGCATTTCAGCCTTCTTCGGCCCGGCTTGCTTGAATCCTGATGGTGCAATGAGAAAGGGACTCATGTCTGAGTATACCCTGCCACACCTATAGTGGCCAAAAACGATTCAGAAAAGGGGGTGGTGATGAACAGAGTGTCTGAATTAAGCAGACCACTCTTACCCAGTCCAAAGATCAGGGCTTGATCCATCACCATTATTCATCTCACTGCACCATCCCTGCTCAGAACCTAGCTATATGCAAATCAGTCTGTCCCTGGCCCAGCGCATCATGGGAACAGGGCAGACTAAACTACCAAGCCAATTCTTCACCAGAAAGGAGACAAGCTACCGGGGACCGGTTTCTGGCATTTCAGCCTTCTTCGGCCCGGCTTGCTTGAATCCTGATGGTGCAGTGAGAAAGGGACTCATGTCTGAGTATACCCTGCCACACCTATAGTGGCCAAAAACGATTCAGAAAAGGGGGTGGTGATGAACAGAGTGTCTGAATTAAGCAGACCACTCTTACCCAGTCCAAAGATCAGGGCTTGATCCATCACCGTTATTTATCTCACTGCACCATCCCAACTCAGAACCTGGCTATATGATAATCAGTCTGTCCCTGGCCCAGTGCATCATGGGAACAGGGCAGACTAAACTACCAAGCTAATTCTTCACCAGAAAGGAGACAAGCTACCGGGGACCGGTTTCTGGCATTTCAGCCTTCTTCGGCCCGGCTTGCTTGAATCCTGATGGTGCAGTGAGAAAGGGACTCATGTCTGTGTATACCCTGCCACACCTATAGTGGCCAAAAACGATTCAGAAAAGGGGGTGGTGATGAACAGAGTGTCTGAATTAAGCAGACCACTCTTACCCAGTCCAAAGATCAGGGCTTGATCCATCACCGTTATTTATCTCACTGCACCATCCCAGCTCAGAACCTGTCTATATGCAAATCAGTCTTCCCTGGCCCAGTGCATCATGGGAACAGGGCAGACTAAACTACCAATCCAATTCTTCACCAGAAAGGAGACAAGCTACCGGGGACCGGTTTCTGGCATTTCAGCCTTCTTCGGCCCGGCTTGCTTGAATCCTGATGGTGCAATGAGAAAGGGACTCATGTCTGAGTATACCCTGCCACACCTATAGTGGCCAAAAACGATTCAGAAAAGGGGGTGGTGATGAACAGAGTGTCTGAATTAAGCAGACCACTCTTACCCAGTCCAAAGATCAGGGCTTGATCCATCACCGTTATTCATCTCACTGCACCATCCCTGCTCAGAACCTAGCTATATGCAAATCAGTCTGTCCCTGGCCCAGTGCATCATGGGAACAGGGCAGACTAAACTACCAAGCCAATTCTTCACCAGAAAGGAACCAAGCTACCGGGGACCGGTTTCTGGCATTTCAGCCTTCTTCGGCCCGGCTTGCTTGAATCCTGATGGTGCAGTGAGAAAGGGACTCATGTCTGTGTATACCCTGCCACACCTATAGTGGCCAAAAACAATTCAGAAAAGGGGGTGGTGATGAACAGAGTGTCTGAATTAAGCAGACCACTCTTACCCAGTCCAAAGATCAGGGCTTGATCCATCACCGTTATTTATCTCACTGCACCATCCCAGCTCAGAACCTGGCTATATGCAAATCAGTCTGTCCCTGGCCCAGTGCATCATGGGAACAGGGCTGACTAAACTACCAAGCCAATTCTTCACCAGAAAGGAGACAAGCTACCGGGGACCGGTTTCTGGCATTTCAGCCTTCTTCGGCCCGGCTTGCTTGAATCCTGATGGTGCAGTGAGAAAGGGACTCATGTCTGAGTATACCCTGCCACACCTATAGTGGCCAAAAACGATTCAGAAAAGGGGGTGGTGATGAACAGAGTGTCTGAATTAAGCAGACCACTCTTACCCAGTCCAAAGATCAGGGCTTGATCCATCACCGTTATTTATCTCACTGCACCATCCCAGCTCAGAACTATATGCAAATCAGTCTGTCCCTGGCCCAGTGCATCATGGGAACAGGGCAGACTAAACTACCAAGCCAATTCTTCACCAGAAAGGAGACAAGCTACCGGGGACCGGTTTCTGGCATTTCAGCCTTCATCGGCCCGGCTTCCTTGAATCCTGATGGTGCAGTGAGAAAGGGACTCATGTCTGAGTATACCCTGCCACACCTATAGTGGCCAAAAACGATTCAGAAAAGGGGGTGGCGATGAACAGAGTGTCTGAATTAAGCAGACCACTCTTACCCAGTCCAAAGATCAGGGCTTGATCCATCACCGTTATATATCTCACTGCACCATCCCAGCTCAGAACCTGGCTATATGCAAATCAGTCTGTCCCTGGCCCAGTGCATCATGGGTACAGGGCAGACTAAACTACCAAGCCAATTCTTCACCAGAAAGGAGACAAGCTACCGGGGACCGGTTTCTGGCATTTCAGCCTTCTTCGGCCCGGCTTGCTTGAATCCTGATGGTGCAGTGAGAAAGGGACTCATGTCTGTGTATACCCTGCCACACCTATAGTGGCCAAAAACGATTCAGAAAAGGGGGTGGTGATGAACAGAGTGTCTGAATTAAGCAGACCACTCTTACCCAGTCCAAAGATCAGGGCTTGATCCATCACCGTTATTTATCTCACTGCACCATCCCAGCTCAGAACCTGGCTATATGCAAATCAGTCTTCCCTGGCCCAGTGCATCATGGGAACAGGGCAGACTAAACTACCAAGCCAATTCTTCACCAGAAAGGAGACAAGCTACCGGGGACCGGTTTCTGGCATTTCAGCCTTCTTCGGCCCGGCTTGCTTGAATCCTGATGGTGCAATGAGAAAGGGACTCATGTCTGAGTATACCCTGCCACACCTATAGTGGCCAAAAACGATTCAGAAAAGGGGGTGGTGATGAACAGAGTGTCTGAATTAAGCAGACCACTCTTACCCAGTCCAAAGATCAGGGCTTGATCCATCACCGTTATTTATCTCACTGCACCATCCCAGCTCAGAACCTGGCTATATGCAAATCAGTCTGTCCCTGGCCCAGTGCATCATGGGAACAGGGCAGACTAAACTACCAAGCCAATTCTTCACCAGAAAGGAGACAAGCTACCGGGGACCGGTTTCTGGCATTTCAGCCTTCTTCGGCCCGGCTTGCTTGAATCCTGATGGTGCAGTGAGAAAGGGACTCATGTCTGAGTATACCCTGCCACACCTATAGTGGCCAAAAACGATTCAGAAAAGGGGGTGGTGATGAACAGAGTGTCTGAATTAAGCAGACCACTCTTACCCAGTCCAAAGATCAGGGCTTGATCCATCACCGTTATTTATCTCACTGCACCATCCCAACTCAGAACCTGGCTATATGATAATCAGTCTGTCCCTGGCCCAGTGCATCATGGGAACAGGGCAGACTAAACTACCAAGCCAATTCTTCACCAGAAAGGAGACAAGCTACCGGGGACCGCTTTCTGGCATTTCAGCCTTCTTCGGCCCGGCTTGCTTGAATCCTGATGGTGCAGTGAGAAAGGGACTCATGTCTGTGTATACCCTGCCACACCTATAGTGGCCAAAAACGATTCAGAAAAGGGGGTGGTGATGAACAGAGTGTCTGAATTAAGCAGACCACTCTTACCCAGTCCAAAGATCAGGGCTTGATCCATCACCGTTATTTATCTCACTGCACCATCCCAGCTCAGAACCTGTCTATATGCAAATCAGTCTTCCCTGGCCCAGTGCATCATGGGAACAGGGCAGACTAAACTACCAAGCCAATTCTTCACCAGAAAGGAGACAAGCTACCGGGGACCCCTTTCTGGCATTTCAGCCTTCTTCGGCCCGGCTTGCTTGAATCCTGATGGTGCAATGAGAAAGGGACTCATGTCTGAGTATACCCTGCCACACCTATAGTGGCCAAAAACGATTCAGAAAAGGGGGTGGTGATGAACAGAGTGTCTGAATTAAGCAGACCACTCTTACCCAGTCCAAAGATCAGGGCTTGATCCATCACCGTTATTCATCTCACTGCACCATCCCTGCTCAGAACCTAGCTATATGCAAATCAGTCTGTCCCTGGCCCAGTGCATCATGGGAACAGGGCAGACTAAACTACCAAGCCAATTCTTCACCAGAAAGGAACCAAGCTACCGGGGACCGGTTTCTGGCATTTCAGCCTTCTTCGGCCCGGCTTGCTTGAATCCTGATGGTGCAGTGAGAAAGGGACTCATGTCTGTGTATACCCTGCCACACCTATAGTGGCCAAAAACAATTCAGAAAAGGGGGTGGTGATGAACAGAGTGTCTGAATTAAGCAGACCACTCTTACCCAGTCCAAAGATCAGGGCTTGATCCATCACCGTTATTTATCTCACTGCACCATCCCAGCTCAGAACCTGGCTATATGCAAATCAGTCTGTCCCTGGCCCAGTGCATCATGGGAACAGGGCAGACTAAACTACCAAGCCAATTCTTCACCAGAAAGGAGACAAGCTACCGGGGACCGGTTTCTGGCATTTCAGCCTTCTTCGGCCCGGCTTGCTGGAATCCTGATGGTGCAGTGAGAAAGGGACTCATGTCTGAGTATACCCTGCCACACCTATAGTGGCCAAAAACGATTCAGAAAAGGGGGTGGTGATGAACAGAGTGTCTGAATTAAGCAGACCACTCTTACCCAGTCCAAAGATCAGGGCTTGATCCATCACCGTTATTCATCTCACTGCACCATCCCTGCTCAGAACCTAGCTATATGCAAATCAGTCTGTCCCTGGCCCAGTGCATCATGGGAACAGGGCAGACTAAACTACCAAGCCAATTATTCACCAGAAAGGAGACAAGCTACCGGGGACCGGTTTCTGGCATTTCAGCCTTCTTCGGCCCGGCTTGCTTGAATCCTGATGGTGCAGTGAGAAAGGGACTCATGTCTGTGTATACCCTGCCACACCTATAGTGGCCAAAAACGATTCAGAAAAGGGGGTGGTGATGAACAGAGTGTCTGAATTAAGCAGACCACTCTTACCCAGTCCAAAGATCAGGGCTTGATCCGTCACCGTTATTTATCTCACTGCACCATCCCAGCTCAGAACCTGGCTATATGCAAATCAGTCTTCCCTGGCCCAGTGCATCATGGGAACAGGGCAGACTAAACTACCAAGCCAATTCTTCACCAGAAAGGAGACAAGCTACCGGGGACCGGTTTCTGGCATTTCAGCCTTCTTCGGCCCGGCTTGCTTGAATCCTGATGGTGCAATGAGAAAGGGACTCATGTCTGAGTATACCCTGCCACACCTATAGTGGCCAAAAACGATTCAGAAAAGGGGGTGGTGATGAACAAAGTGTCTGAATTAAGCAGACCACTCTTACCCAGTCCAAAGATCAGGGCTTGATCCATCACCGTTATTTATCTCACTGCACCATCCCAGCTCAGAACCTGGCTATATGCAAATCAGTCTTCCCTGGCCCAGTGCATCATGGGAACAGGGCAGACTAAACTACCAAGCCAATTCTTCACCAGAAAGGAGACAAGCTACCGGGGACCGGTTTCTGGCATTTCAGCCTTCTTCGGCCCGGCTTGCTTGAATCCTGATGGTGCAATGAGAAAGGGACTCATGTCTGAGTATACCCTGCCACACCTATAGTGGCCAAAAACGATTCAGAAAAGGGGGTGGTGATGAACAGAGTGTCTGAATTAAGCAGACCACTCTTACCCAGTCCAAAGATCAGGGCTTGATCCATCACCGTTATTTATCTCACTGCACCATCCCAGCTCAGAACCTTGCTATATGCAAATCAGTCTGTCCCTGGCCCAGTGCATCATGGGAACAGGGCAGACTAAACTACCAAGCCAATTCTTCACCAGAAAGGAGACAAGCTACCAGGGACCGGTTTCTGGCATTTCAGCCTTCTTCGGCCCGGCTTGCTTGAATCCTGATGGTGCAGTGAGAAAGGGACTCATGTCTGAGTATACCCTGCCACACCTATAGTGGCCAAAAACGATTCAGAAAAGGGGGTGGTGATGAACAGAGTGTCTGAATTAAGCAGACCACTCTTACCCAGTCCAAAGATCAGGGCTTGATCCATCACCGTTATTTATCTCACTGCACCATCCCAACTCAGAACCTGGCTATATGATAATCAGTCTGTCCCTGGCCCAGTGCATCATGGGAACAGGGCAGACTAAACTACCAAGCCAATTCTTCACCAGAAAGGAGACAAGCTACCGGGGACCGGTTTCTGGCATTTCAGCCTTCTTCGGCCCGGCTTGCTTGAATCCTGATGGTGCAGTGAGAAAGGGACTCATGTCTGTGTATACCCTGCCACACCTATAGTGGCCAAAAACGATTCAGAAAAGGGGGTGGTGATGAACAGAGTGTCTGAATTAAGCAGACCACTCTTACCCAGTCCAAAGATCAGGGCTTGATCCATCACCGTTATTTATCTCACTGCACCATCCCAGCTCAGAACCTGTCTATATGCAAATCAGTCTTCCCTGGCCCAGTGCATCATGGGAACAGGGCAGACTAAACTACCAAGCCAATTCTTCACCAGAAAGGAGACAAGCTACTGGGGACCGGTTTCTGGCATTTCAGCCTTCTTCGGCCCGGCTTGCTTGAATCCTGATGGTGCAATGAGAAAGGGACTCATGTCTGAGTATACCCTGCCACACCTATAGTGGCCAAAAACGATTCAGAAAAGGGGGTGGTGATGAACAGAGTGTCTGAATTAAGCAGACCACTCTTACCCAGTCCAAAGATCAGGGCTTGATCCATCACCATTATTCATCTCACTGCACCATCCCTGCTCAGAACCTAGCTATATGCAAATCAGTCTGTCCCTGGCCCAGTGCATCATGGGAACAGGGCAGACTAAACTACCAAGCCAATTCTTCACCAGAAAGGAGACAAGCTACCGGGGACCGGTTTCTGGCATTTCAGCCTTCTTCGGCCCGGCTTGCTTGAATCCTGATGGTGCAGTGAGAAAGGGACTCATGTCTGAGTATACCCTGCCACACCTATAGTGGCCAAAAACGATTCAGAAAAGGGGGTGGTGATGAACAGAGTGTCTGAATTAAGCAGACCACTCTTACCCAGTCCAAAGATCAGGGCTTGATCCATCACCGTTATTTATCTCACTGCACCATCCCAACTCAGAACCTGGCTATATGATAATCAGTCTGTCCCTGGCCCAGTGCATCATGGGAACAGGGCAGACTAAACTACCAAGCTAATTCTTCACCAGAAAGGAGACAAGCTACCGGGGA
This sequence comes from Lissotriton vulgaris, assembly GCF_964263255.1. Lineage (NCBI taxonomy): Eukaryota > Metazoa > Chordata > Amphibia > Caudata > Salamandridae > Lissotriton > Lissotriton vulgaris. The sequence goes on along the minus strand of NW_028250277.1, from coordinate 22,877 downwards.
CCGGTTTCTGGCATTTCAGCCTTCTTCGGCCCGGCTTGCTTGAATCCTGATGGTGCAGTGAGAAAGGGACTCATGTCTGTGTATACCCTGCCACACCTATAGTGGCCAAAAACGATTCAGAAAAGGGGGTGGTGATGAACAGAGTGTCTGAATTAAGCAGACCACTCTTACCCAGTCCAAAGATCAGGGCTTGATCCATCACCGTTATTTATCTCACTGCACCATCCCAGCTCAGAACCTGTCTATATGCAAATCAGTCTTCCCTGGCCCAGTGCATCATGGGAACAGGGCAGACTAAACTACCAATCCAATTCTTCACCAGAAAGGAGACAAGCTACCGGGGACCGGTTTCTGGCATTTCAGCCTTCTTCGGCCCGGCTTGCTTGAATCCTGATGGTGCAATGAGAAAGGGACTCATGTCTGAGTATACCCTGCCACACCTATAGTGGCCAAAAACGATTCAGAAAAGGGGGTGGTGATGAACAGAGTGTCTGAATTAAGCAGACCACTCTTACCCAGTCCAAAGATCAGGGCTTGATCCATCACCGTTATTCATCTCACTGCACCATCCCTGCTCAGAACCTAGCTATATGCAAATCAGTCTGTCCCTGGCCCAGTGCATCATGGGAACAGGGCAGACTAAACTACCAAGCCAATTCTTCACCAGAAAGGAACCAAGCTACCGGGGACCGGTTTCTGGCATTTCAGCCTTCTTCGGCCCGGCTTGCTTGAATCCTGATGGTGCAGTGAGAAAGGGACTCATGTCTGTGTATACCCTGCCACACCTATAGTGGCCAAAAACAATTCAGAAAAGGGGGTGGTGATGAACAGAGTGTCTGAATTAAGCAGACCACTCTTACCCAGTCCAAAGATCAGGGCTTGATCCATCACCGTTATTTATCTCACTGCACCATCCCAGCTCAGAACCTGGCTATATGCAAATCAGTCTGTCCCTGGCCCAGTGCATCATGGGAACAGGGCTGACTAAACTACCAAGCCAATTCTTCACCAGAAAGGAGACAAGCTACCGGGGACCGGTTTCTGGCATTTCAGCCTTCTTCGGCCCGGCTTGCTTGAATCCTGATGGTGCAGTGAGAAAGGGACTCATGTCTGAGTATACCCTGCCACACCTATAGTGGCCAAAAACGATTCAGAAAAGGGGGTGGTGATGAACAGAGTGTCTGAATTAAGCAGACCACTCTTACCCAGTCCAAAGATCAGGGCTTGATCCATCACCGTTATTTATCTCACTGCACCATCCCAGCTCAGAACTATATGCAAATCAGTCTGTCCCTGGCCCAGTGCATCATGGGAACAGGGCAGACTAAACTACCAAGCCAATTCTTCACCAGAAAGGAGACAAGCTACCGGGGACCGGTTTCTGGCATTTCAGCCTTCATCGGCCCGGCTTCCTTGAATCCTGATGGTGCAGTGAGAAAGGGACTCATGTCTGAGTATACCCTGCCACACCTATAGTGGCCAAAAACGATTCAGAAAAGGGGGTGGCGATGAACAGAGTGTCTGAATTAAGCAGACCACTCTTACCCAGTCCAAAGATCAGGGCTTGATCCATCACCGTTATATATCTCACTGCACCATCCCAGCTCAGAACCTGGCTATATGCAAATCAGTCTGTCCCTGGCCCAGTGCATCATGGGTACAGGGCAGACTAAACTACCAAGCCAATTCTTCACCAGAAAGGAGACAAGCTACCGGGGACCGGTTTCTGGCATTTCAGCCTTCTTCGGCCCGGCTTGCTTGAATCCTGATGGTGCAGTGAGAAAGGGACTCATGTCTGTGTATACCCTGCCACACCTATAGTGGCCAAAAACGATTCAGAAAAGGGGGTGGTGATGAACAGAGTGTCTGAATTAAGCAGACCACTCTTACCCAGTCCAAAGATCAGGGCTTGATCCATCACCGTTATTTATCTCACTGCACCATCCCAGCTCAGAACCTGGCTATATGCAAATCAGTCTTCCCTGGCCCAGTGCATCATGGGAACAGGGCAGACTAAACTACCAAGCCAATTCTTCACCAGAAAGGAGACAAGCTACCGGGGACCGGTTTCTGGCATTTCAGCCTTCTTCGGCCCGGCTTGCTTGAATCCTGATGGTGCAATGAGAAAGGGACTCATGTCTGAGTATACCCTGCCACACCTATAGTGGCCAAAAACGATTCAGAAAAGGGGGTGGTGATGAACAGAGTGTCTGAATTAAGCAGACCACTCTTACCCAGTCCAAAGATCAGGGCTTGATCCATCACCGTTATTTATCTCACTGCACCATCCCAGCTCAGAACCTGGCTATATGCAAATCAGTCTGTCCCTGGCCCAGTGCATCATGGGAACAGGGCAGACTAAACTACCAAGCCAATTCTTCACCAGAAAGGAGACAAGCTACCGGGGACCGGTTTCTGGCATTTCAGCCTTCTTCGGCCCGGCTTGCTTGAATCCTGATGGTGCAGTGAGAAAGGGACTCATGTCTGAGTATACCCTGCCACACCTATAGTGGCCAAAAACGATTCAGAAAAGGGGGTGGTGATGAACAGAGTGTCTGAATTAAGCAGACCACTCTTACCCAGTCCAAAGATCAGGGCTTGATCCATCACCGTTATTTATCTCACTGCACCATCCCAACTCAGAACCTGGCTATATGATAATCAGTCTGTCCCTGGCCCAGTGCATCATGGGAACAGGGCAGACTAAACTACCAAGCCAATTCTTCACCAGAAAGGAGACAAGCTACCGGGGACCGCTTTCTGGCATTTCAGCCTTCTTCGGCCCGGCTTGCTTGAATCCTGATGGTGCAGTGAGAAAGGGACTCATGTCTGTGTATACCCTGCCACACCTATAGTGGCCAAAAACGATTCAGAAAAGGGGGTGGTGATGAACAGAGTGTCTGAATTAAGCAGACCACTCTTACCCAGTCCAAAGATCAGGGCTTGATCCATCACCGTTATTTATCTCACTGCACCATCCCAGCTCAGAACCTGGCTATATGCAAATCAGTCTTCCCTGGCCCAGTGCATCATGGGAACAGGGCAGACTAAACTACCAAGCCAATTCTTCACCAGAAAGGAGACAAGCTACCGGGGACCGGTTTCTGGCATTTCAGCCTTCTTCGGCCCGGCTTGCTTGAATCCTGATGGTGCAATTAGAAAGGGACTCATGTCTGAGTATACCCTGCCACACCTATAGTGGCCAAAAACGATTCAGAAAAGGGGGTGGTGATGAACAGAGTGTCTGAATTAAGCAGACCACTCTTACCCAGTCCAAAGATCAGGGCTTGATCCATCACCGTTATTTATCTCACTGCACCATCCCAGCTCAGAACCTGGCTATATGCAAATCAGTCTTCCCTGGCCCAGTGCATCATGGGAACAGGGCAGACTAAACTACCAAGCCAATTCTTCACCAGAAAGGAGACAAGCTACCGGGGACCGGTTTCTGGCATTTCAGCCTTCTTCGGCCCGGCTTGCTTGAATCCTGATGGTGCAATGAGAAAGGGACTCATGTCTGAGTATACCCTGCCACACCTATAGTGGCCAAAAACGATTCAGAAAAGGGGGTGGTGATGAACAGAGTGTCTGAATTAAGCAGACCACTCTTACCCAGTCCAAAGATCAGGGCTTGATCCATCACCGTTATTTATCTCACTGCACCATCCCAGCTCAGAACCTGGCTATATGCAAATCAGTCTGTCCCTGGCCCAGTGCATCATGGGAACAGGGCAGACTAAACTACCAAGCCAATTCTTCACCAGAAAGGAGACAAGCTACCGGGGACCGGTTTCTGGCATTTCAGCCTTCTTCGGCCCGGCTTGCTTGAATCCTGATGGTGCAGTGAGAAAGGGACTCATGTCTGAGTATACCCTGCCACACCTATAGTGGCCAAAAACGATTCAGAAAAGGGGGTGGTGATGAACAGAGTGTCTGAATTAAGCAGACCACTCTTACCCAGTCCAAAGATCAGGGCTTGATCCATCACCGTTATTTATCTCACTGCACCATCCCAACTCAGAACCTGGCTATATGATAATCAGTCTGTCCCTGGCCCAGTGCATCATGGGAACAGGGCAGACTAAACTACCAAGCCAATTCTTCACCAGAAAGGAGACAAGCTACCGGGGACCGGTTTCTGGCATTTCAGCCTTCTTCGGCCCGGCTTGCTTGAATCCTGATGGTGCAGTGAGAAAGGGACTCATGTCTGTGTATACCCTGCCACACCTATAGTGGCCAAAAACGATTCAGAAAAGGGGGTGGTGATGAACAGAGTGTCTGAATTAAGCAGACCACTCTTACCCAGTCCAAAGATCAGGGCTTGATCCATCACCGTTATTTATCTCACTGCACCATCTCAGCTCAGAACCTGGCTATATGCAAATCAGTCTTCCCTGGCCCAGTGCATCATGGGAACAGGGCAGACTAAACTACCAAGCCAATTCTTCACCAGAAAGGAGACAAGCTACCTGGGACCGGTTTCTGGCATTTCAGCCTTCTTCGGCCCGGCTTGCTTGAATCCTGATGGTGCAATGAGAAAGGGACTCATGTCTGAGTATACCCTGCCACACCTATAGTGGCCAAAAACGATTCAGAAAAGGGGGTGGTGATGAACAGAGTGTCTGAATTAAGCAGACCACTCTTACCCAGTCCAAAGATCAGGGCTTGATCCATCACCGTTATTTATCTCACTGCACCATCCCAGCTCAGAACCTGGCTATATGCAAATCAGTCTTCCCTGGCCCAGTGCATCATGGGAACAGGGCAGACTAAACTACCAAGCCAATTCTTCACCAGAAAGGAGACAAGCTACCGGGGACCGGTTTCTGGCATTTCAGCCTTCTTCGGCCCGGCTTGCTTGAATCCTGATGGTGCAATGAGAAAGGGACTCATGTCTGAGTATACCCTGCCACACCTATAGTGGCCAAAAACGATTCAGAAAAGGGGGTGGTGATGAACAGAGTGTCTGAATTAAGCAGACCACTCTTACCCAGTCCAAAGATCAGGGCTTGATCCATCACCGTTATTTATCTCACTGCACCATCCCAGCTCAGAACCTGGCTATATGCAAATCAGTCTGTCCCTGGCCCAGTGCATCATGGGAACAGGGCAGACTAAACTACCAAGCCAATTCTTCACCAGAAAGGAGACAAGCTACCAGGGACCGGTTTCTGGCATTTCAGCCTTCTTCGGCCCGGCTTGCTTGAATCCTGATGGTGCAGTGAGAAAGGGACTCATGTCTGAGTATACCCTGCCACACCTATAGTGGCCAAAAACGATTCAGAAAAGGGGGTGGTGATGAACAGAGTGTCTGAATTAAGCAGACCACTCTTACCCAGTCCAAAGATCAGGGCTTGATCCATCACCGTTATTTATCTCACTGCACCATCCCAACTCAGAACCTGGCTATATGATAATCAGTCTGTCCCTGGCCCAGTGCATCATGGGAACAGGGCAGACTAAACTACCAAGCCAATTCTTCACCAGAAAGGAGACAAGCTACCGGGGACCGGTTTCTGGCATTTCAGCCTTCTTCGGCCCGGCTTGCTTGAATCCTGATGGTGCAGTGAGAAAGGGACTCATGTCTGTGTATACCCTGCCACACCTATAGTGGCCAAAAACGATTCAGAAAAGGGGGTGGTGATGAACAGAGTGTCTGAATTAAGCAGACCACTCTTACCCAGTCCAAAGATCAGGGCTTGATCCATCACCGTTATTTATCTCACTGCACCATCCCAGCTCAGAACCTGTCTATATGCAAATCAGTCTTCCCTGGCCCAGTGCATCATGGGAACAGGGCAGACTAAACTACCAAGCCAATTCTTCACCAGAAAGGAGACAAGCTACCGGGGACCGGTTTCTGGCATTTCAGCCTTCTTCGGCCCGGCTTGCTTGAATCCTGATGGTGCAATGAGAAAGGGACTCATGTCTGAGTATACCCTGCCACACCTATAGTGGCCAAAAACGATTCAGAAAAGGGGGTGGTGATGAACAGAGTGTCTGAATTAAGCAGACCACTCTTACCCAGTCCAAAGATCAGGGCTTGATCCATCACCGTTATTCATCTCACTGCACCATCCCTGCTCAGAACCTAGCTATATGCAAATCAGTCTGTCCCTGGCCCAGTGCATCATGGGAACAGGGCAGACTAAACTACCAAGCCAATTCTTCACCAGAAAGGAGACAAGCTACCGGGGACCGGTTTCTGGCATTTCAGCCTTCTTCGGCCCGGCTTGCTTGAATCCTGATGGTGCAGTGAGAAAGGGACTCATGTCTGAGTATACCCTGCCACACCTATAGTGGCCAAAAACGATTCAGAAAAGGGGGTGGTGATGAACAGAGTGTCTGAATTAAGCAGACCACTCTTACCCAGTCCAAAGATCAGGGCTTGATCCATCACCGTTATTTATCTCACTGCACCATCCCAACTCAGAACCTGGCTATATGATAATCAGTCTGTCCCTGGCCCAGTGCATCATGGGAACAGGGCAGACTAAACTACCAAGCCAATTCTTCACCAGAAAGGAGACAAGCTACCGGGGACCGGTTTCTGGCATTTCAGCCTTCTTCGGCCCGGCTTGCTTGAATCCTGATGGTGCAGTGAGAAAGGGACTCATGTCTGTGTATACCCTGCCACACCTATAGTGGCCAAAAACGATTCAGAAAAGGGGGTGGTGATGAACAGAGTGTCTGAATTAAGCAGACCACTCTTACCCAGTCCAAAGATCAGGGCTTGATCCATCACCGTTATTTATCTCACTGCACCATCCCAGCTCAGAACCTGGCTATATGCAAATCAGTCTTCCCTGGCCCAGTGCATCATGGGAACAGGGCAGACTAAACTACCAAGCCAATTCTTCACCAGAAAGGAGACAAGCTACCGGGGACCGGTTTCTGGCATTTCAGCCTTCTTCGGCCCGGCTTGCTTGAATCCTGATGGTGCAATGAGAAAGGGACTCATGTCTGAGTATACCCTGCCACACCTATAGTGGCCAAAAACGATTCAGAAAAGGGGGTGGTGATGAACAGAGTGTCTGAATTAAGCAGACCACTCTTACCCAGTCCAAAGATCAGGGCTTGATCCATCATCGTTATTCATCTCACTGCACCATCCCTGCTCAGAACCTAGCTATATGCAAATCAGTCTGTCCCTGGCCCAGTGCATCATGGGAACAGGGCAGACTAAACTACCAAGCCAATTCTTCACCAGAAAGGAACCAAGCTACCGGGGACCGGTTTCTGGCATTTCAGCCTTCTTCGGCCCGGCTTGCTTGAATCCTGATGGTGCAGTGAGAAAGGGACTCATGTCTGTGTATACCCTGCCACACCTATAGTGGCCAAAAACGATTCAGAAAAGGGGGTGGTGATGAACAGAGTGTCTGAATTAAGCAGACCACTCTTACCCAGTCCAAAGATCAGGGCTTGATCCATCACCGTTATTTATCTCACTGCACCATCTCAGCTCAGAACCTGGCTATATGCAAATCAGTCTTCCCTGGCCCAGTGCATCATGGGAACAGGGCAGACTAAACTACCAAGCCAATTCTTCACCAGAAAGGAGACAAGCTACCTGGGACCGGTTTCTGGCATTTCAGCCTTCTTCGGCCCGGCTTGCTTGAATCCTGATGGTGCAATGAGAAAGGGACTCATGTCTGAGTATACCCTGCCACACCTATAGTGGCCAAAAACGATTCAGAAAAGGGGGTGGTGATGAACAGAGTGTCTGAATTAAGCAGACCACTCTTACCCAGTCCAAAGATCAGGGCTTGATCCATCACCGTTATTCATCTCACTGCACCATCCCTGCTCAGAACCTAGCTATATGCAAATCAGTCTGTCCCTGGCCCAGTGCATCATGGGAACAGGGCAGACTAAACTACCAAGCCAATTCTTCACCAGAAAGGAACCAAGCTACCGGGGACCGGTTTCTGGCATTTCAGCCTTCTTCGGCCCGGCTTGCTTGAATCATGATGGTGCAGTGAGAAAGGGACTCATGTCTGTGTATACCCTGCCACACCTATAGTGGCCAAAAACAATTCAGAAAAGGGGGTGGTGATGAACAGAGTGTCTGAATTAAGCAGACCACTCTTACCCAGTCCAAAGATCAGGGCTTGATCCATCACCGTTATTTATCTCACTGCACCATCCCAGCTCAGAACCTGGCTATATGCAAATCAGTCTGTCCCTGGCCCAGTGCATCATGGGAACAGGGCTGACTAAACTACCAAGCCAATTCTTCACCAGAAAGGAGACAAGCTACCGGGGACCGGTTTCTGGCATTTCAGCCTTCTTCGGCCCGGCTTGCTTGAATCCTGATGGTGCAGTGAGAAAGGGACTCATGTCTGAGTATACCCTGCCACACCTATAGTGGCCAAAAACGATTCAGAAAAGGGGGTGGTGATGAACAGAGTGTCTGAATTAAGCAGACCACTCTTACCCAGTCCAAAGATCAGGGCTTGATCCATCACCGTTATTTATCTCACTGCACCATCCCAGCTCAGAACTATATGCAAATCAGTCTGTCCCTGGCCCAGTGCATCATGGGAACAGGGCAGACTAAACTACCAAGCCAATTCTTCACCAGAAAGGAGACAAGCTACCGGGGACCGGTTTCTGGCATTTCAGCCTTCTTCGGCCCGGCTTGCTTGAATCCTGATGGTGCAATGAGAAAGGGACTCATGTCTGAGTATACCCTGCCACACCTATGGTGGCCAAAAACGATTCAGAAAAGGGGGTGGTGATGAACAGAGTGTCTGAATTAAGCAGACCACTCTTACCCAGTCCAAAGATCAGGGCTTGATCCATCACCGTTATTTATCTCACTGCACCATCCCAGCTCAGAACCTGGCTATATGCAAATCAGTCTGTCCCTGGCCCAGTGCATCATGGGAACAGGGCAGACTAAACTACCAAGCCAATTCTTCACCAGAAAGGAGACAAGCTACCGGGGACCGGTTTCTGGCATTTCAGCCTTCTTCGGCCCGGCTTGCTTGAATCCTGATGGTGCAGTGAGAAAGGGACTCATGTCTGAGTATACCCTGCCACACCTATAGTGGCCAAAAACGATTCAGAAAAGGGGGTGGTGATGAACAGAGTGTCTGAATTAAGCAGACCACTCTTACCCAGTCCAAAGATCAGGGCTTGATCCATCACCGTTATTTATCTCACTGCACCATCCCAACTCAGAACCTGGCTATATGATAATCAGTCTGTCCCTGGCCCAGTGCATCATGGGAACAGGGCAGACTAAACTACCAAGCCAATTCTTCACCAGAAAGGAGACAAGCTACCGGGGACCGGTTTCTGGCATTTCAGCCTTCTTCGGCCCGGCTTGCTTGAATCCTGATGGTGCAGTGAGAAAGGGACTCATGTCTGTGTATACCCTGCCACACCTATAGTGGCCAAAAACGATTCAGAAAAGGGGGTGGTGATGAACAGAGTGTCTGAATTAAGCAGACCACTCTTACCCAGTCCAAAGATAAGGGCTTGATCCATCACCGTTATTTATCTCACTGCACCATCCCAGCTCAGAACCTGGCTATATGCAAATCAGTCTTCCCTGGCCCAGTGCATCATGGGAACAGGGCAGACTAAACTACCAAGCCAATTCTTCACCAGAAAGGAGACAATCTACCGGGGACCGGTTTCTGGCATTTCAGCCTTCTTCGGCCCGGCTTGCTTGAATCCTGATGGTGCAATGAGAAAGGGACTCATGTCTGAGTATACCCTGCCACACCTATAGTGGCCAAAAACGATTCAGAAAAGGGGGTGGTGATGAACAGAGTGTCTGAATTAAGCAGACCACTCTTACCCAGTCCAAAGATCAGGGCTTGATCCATCACCGTTATTCATCTCACTGCACCATCCCTGCTCAGAACCTAGCTATATTCAAATCAGTCTGTCCCTGGCCCAGTGCATCATGGGAACAGGGCAGACTAAACTACCAAGCCAATTCTTCACCAGAAAGGAACCAAGCTACCGGGGACCGGTTTCTGGCATTTCAGCCTTCTTCGGCCCGGCTTGCTTGAATCCTGATGGTGCAGTGAGAAAGGGACTCATGTCTGTGTATACCCTGCCACACCTATAGTGGCCAAAAACAATTCAGAAAAGGGGGTGGTGATGAACAGAGTGTCTGAATTAAGCAGACCACTCTTACCCAGTCCAAAGATCAGGGCTTGATCCATCACCGTTATTTATCTCACTGCACCATCCCAACTCAGAACCTGGCTATATGATAATCAGTCTGTCCCTGGCCCAGTGCATCATGGGAACAGGGCAGACTAAACTACCAAGCCAATTCTTCACCAGAAAGGAGACAAGCTACCGGGGACCGGTTTCTGGCATTTCAGCCTTCTTCGGCCCGGCTTGCTTGAATCCTGATGGTGCAGTGAGAAAGGGACTCATGTCTGTGTATACCCTGCCACACCTATAGTGGCCAAAAACGATTCAGAAAAGGGGGTGGTGATGAACAGAGTGTCTGAATTAAGCAGACCACTCTTACCCAGTCCAAAGATAAGGGCTTGATCCATCACCGTTATTTATCTCACTGCACCATCCCAGCTCAGAACCTGGCTATATGCAAATCAGTCTTCCCTGGCCCAGTGCATCATGGGAACAGGGCAGACTAAACTACCAAGCCAATTCTTCACCAGAAAGGAGACAAGCTACCGGGGACCGGTTTCTGGCATTTCAGCCTTCTTCGGCCCGGCTTGCTTGAATCCTGATGGTGCAATGAGAAAGGGACTCATGTCTGAGTATACCCTGCCACACCTATAGTGGCCAAAAACGATTCAGAAAAGGGGGTGGTGATGAACAGAGTGTCTGAATCAAGCAGACCACTCTTACCCAGTCCAAAGATCAGGGCTTGATCCATCACCGTTATTCATCTCACTGCACCATCCCTGCTCAGAACCTAGCTATATGCAAATCAGTCTGTCCCTGGCCCAGTGCATCATGGGAACAGGGCAGACTAAACTACCAAGCCAATTCTTCACCAGAAAGGAGACAAGCTACCGGGGACCGGTTTCTGGCATTTCAGCCTTCTTCGGCCCGGCTTGCTTGAATCCTGATGGTGCAGTGAGAAAGGGACTCATGTCTGAGTATACCCTGCCACACCTATAGTGGCCAAAAACGATTCAGAAAAGGGGGTGGTGATGAACAGAGTGTCTGAATTAAGCAGACCACTCTTACCCAGTCCAAAGATCAGGGCTTGATCCATCACCGTTATTTATCTCACTGCACCATCCCAGCTCAGAACTAAATGCAAATCAGTCTGTCCCTGGCCCAGTGCATCATGGGAACAGGGCAGACTAAACTACCAAGCCAATTCTTCACCAGAAAGGAGACAAGCTACCGGGGACCGGTTTCTGGCATTTCAGCCTTCTTCGGCCCGGCTTGCTTGAATCCTGATGGTGCAATGAGAAAGGGACTCATGTCTGAGTATACCCTGCCACACCTATGGTGGCCAAAAACGATTCAGAAAAGGGGGTGGTGATGAACAGAGTGTCTGAATTAAGCAGACCACTCTTACCCAGTCCAAAGATCAGGGCTTGATCCATCACCGTTATTTATCTCACTGCACCATCCCAGCTCAGAACCTGGCTATATGCAAATCAGTCTGTCCCTGGCCCAGTGCATCATGGGAACAGGGCAGACTAAACTACCAAGCCAATTCTTCACCAGAAAGGAGACAAGCTACCGGGGACCGGTTTCTGGCATTTCAGCCTTCTTCGGCCCGGCTTGCTTGAATCCTGATGGTGCAGTGAGAAAGGGACTCATGTCTGTGTATACCCTGCCACACCTATAGTGGCCAAAAACGATTCAGAAAAGGGGGTGGTGATGAACAGAGTGTCTGAATTAAGCAGACCACTCTTACCCAGTCCAAAGATAAGGGCTTGATCCATCACCGTTATTTATCTCACTGCACCATCCCAGCTCAGAACCTGGCTATATGCAAATCAGTCTTCCCTGGCCCAGTGCATCATGGGAACAGGGCAGACTAAACTACCAAGCCAATTCTTCACCAGAAAGGAGACAATCTACCGGGGACCGGTTTCTGGCATTTCAGCCTTCTTCGGCCCGGCTTGCTTGAATCCTGATGGTGCAATGAGAAAGGGACTCATGTCTGAGTATACCCTGCCACACCTATAGTGGCCAAAAACGATTCAGAAAAGGGGGTGGTGATGAACAGAGTGTCTGAATTAAGCAGACCACTCTTACCCAGTCCAAAGATCAGGGCTTGATCCATCACCGTTATTCATCTCACTGCACCATCCCTGCTCAGAACCTAGCTATATTCAAATCAGTCTGTCCCTGGCCCAGTGCATCATGGGAACAGGGCAGACTAAACTACCAAGCCAATTCTTCACCAGAAAGGAACCAAGCTACCGGGGACCGGTTTCTGGCATTTCAGCCTTCTTCGGCCCGGCTTGCTTGAATCCTGATGGTGCAGTGAGAAAGGGACTCATGTCTGTGTATACCCTGCCACACCTATAGTGGCCAAAAACAATTCAGAAAAGGGGGTGGTGATGAACAGAGTGTCTGAATTAAGCAGACCACTCTTACCCAGTCCAAAGATCAGGGCTTGATCCATCACCGTTATTTATCTCACTGCACCATCCCAACTCAGAACCTGGCTATATGATAATCAGTCTGTCCCTGGCCCAGTGCATCATGGGAACAGGGCAGACTAAACTACCAAGCCAATTCTTCACCAGAAAGGAGACAAGCTACTGGGGACCGGTTTCTGGCATTTCAGCCTTCTTCGGCCCGGCTTGCTTGAATCCTGATGGTGCAGTGAGAAAGGGACTCATGTCTGTGTATACCCTGCCACACCTATAGTGGCCAAAAACGATTCAGAAAAGGGGGTGGTGATGAACAGAGTGTCTGAATTAAGCAGACCACTCTTACCCAGTCCAAAGATAAGGGCTTGATCCATCACCGTTATTTATCTCACTGCACCATCCCAGCTCAGAACCTGGCTATATGCAAATCAGTCTTCCCTGGCCCAGTGCATCATGGGAACAGGGCAGACTAAACTACCAAGCCAATTCTTCACCAGAAAGGAGACAAGCTACCGGGGACCGGTTTCTGGCATTTCAGCCTTCTTCGGCCCGGCTTGCTTGAATCCTGATGGTGCAATGAGAAAGGGACTCATGTCTGAGTATACCCTGCCACACCTATAGTGGCCAAAAACGATTCAGAAAAGGGGGTGGTGATGAACAGAGTGTCTGAATTAAGCAGACCACTCTTACCCAGTCCAAAGATCAGGGCTTGATCCATCACCGTTATTCATCTCACTGCACCATCCCTGCTCAGAACCTAGCTATATGCAAATCAGTCTGTCCCTGGCCCAGTGCATCATGGGAACAGGGCAGACTAAACTACCAAGCCAATTCTTCACCAGAAAGGAACCAAGCTACCGGGGACCGGTTTCTGGCATTTCAGCCTTCTTCGGCCCGGCTTGCTTGAATCCTGATGGTGCAGTGAGAAAGGGACTCATGTCTGTGTATACCCTGCCACACCTATAGTGGCCAAAAACAATTCAGAAAAGGGGGTGGTGATGAACAGAGTGTCTGAATTAAGCAGACCACTCTTACCCAGTCCAAAGATCAGGGCTTGATCCATCACCGTTATTTATCTCACTGCACCATCCCAGCTCAGAACCTGGCTATATGCAAATCAGTCTGTCCCTGGCCCAGTGCATCATGGGAACAGGGCAGACTAAACTACCAAGCCAATTCTTCACCAGAAAGGAGACAAGCTACCGGGGACCGGTTTCTGGCATTTCAGCCTTCTTCGGCCCGGCTTGCTTGAATCCTGATGGTGCAGTGAGAAAGGGACTCATGTCTGAGTATACCCTGCCACACCTATAGTGGCCAAAAACGATTCAGAAAAGGGGGTGGTGATGAACAGAGTGTCTGAATTAAGCAGACCACTCTTACCCAGTCCAAAGATCAGGGCTTTATCCATCACCGTTATTCATCTCACTGCACCATCCCTGCTCAGAACCTAGCTATATGCAAATCAGTCTGTCCCTGGCCCAGTGCATCATGGGAACAGGGCAGACTAAACTACCAAGCCAATTATTCACCAGAAAGGAGACTAGCTACCGGGGACCGGTTTCTGGCATTTCAGCCTTCTTCGGCCCGGCTTGCTTGAATCCTGATGGTGCAGTGAGAAAGGGACTCATGTCTGAATATATCCTGCCACACCTATAGTGGCCAAAAACGATTCAGAAAAGGGGGTGGTGATGAACAGAGTGTCTGAATTAAGCAGACCACTCTTACCCAGTCCAAAGATCAGGGCTTGATTTATCACCGTTATTTATCTCACTGCACCATCCCAGCTCAGAGCCTGGCTATATGCAAATGAGTCTGTCCCTGGCCCAGTGCATCATGGGAACAGGGCAGACTAAACTACCAAGCCAATTCTTCACCAGAAAGGAGACAAGCTACCGGGGAGCGGTTTCTGGCATTTCAGCCTTCTTCGGCCCGGCTTGCTTGAATCCTGATGGTGCAGTGAGAAAGGGACTCATGTCTGAGTATACCCTGCCACACCTATAGTGGCCAAAAACCATTCAGAAAAGGGGGTGGTGATGAACAGAGTGTCTGAATTAAGCAGACCACTCTTACCCAGTCCAAAGATCAGGGCTTGATGCATCACCGTTATTTATCTCACTGCACCATCCCAGCTCAGAACCTGGCTATATGCAAATCAGTCTGTCCCTGGCCCAGTGCATCATGGGAACAGGGCAGACTAAACTACCAAGCCAATTCTTCACCAGAAAGGAGACAAGCTACCGGGGACCGGTTTCTGGCATTTCAGCCTTCTTCGGCCCGGCTTGCTTGAATCCTGATGGTGCAGTGAGAAAGGGACTCATGTCTGAGTATACCCTGCCACACCTATAGTGGCCAAAAACGATTCAGAAAAGGGGGTGGTGATGAACAGAGTGTCTGAATTAAGCAGACCACTCTTACCCAGTCCAAAGATCAGGGCTTGATCCATCACCGTTATTTATCTCACTGCACCATCCCAACTCAGAACCTGGCTATATGATAATCAGTCTGTCCCTGGCCCAGTGCATCATGGGAACAGGGCAGACTAAACTACCAAGCCAATTCTTCACCAGAAAGGAGACAAGCTACCGGGGACCGGTTTCTGGCATTTCAGCCTTCTTCGGCCCGGCTTGCTTGAATCCTGATGGTGCAGTGAGAAAGGGACTCATGTCTGTGTATACCCTGCCACACCTATAGTGGCCAAAAACGATTCAGAAAAGGGGGTGGTGATGAACAGAGTGTCTGAATTAAGCAGACCACTCTTACCCAGTCCAAAGATAAGGGCTTGATCCATCACCGTTATTTATCTCACTGCACCATCCCAGCTCAGAACCTGGCTATATGCAAATCAGTCTTCCCTGGCCCAGTGCATCATGGGAACAGGGCAGACTAAACTACCAAGCCAATTCTTCACCAGAAAGGAGACAATCTACCGGGGACCGGTTTCTGGCATTTCAGCCTTCTTCGGCCCGGCTTGCTTGAATCCTGATGGTGCAATGAGAAAGGGACTCATGTCTGAGTATACCCTGCCACACCTATAGTGGCCAAAAACGATTCAGAAAAGGGGGTGGTGATGAACAGAGTGTCTGAATTAAGCAGACCACTCTTACCCAGTCCAAAGATCAGGGCTTGATCCATCACCGTTATTCATCTCACTGCACCATCCCTGCTCAGAACCTAGCTATATTCAAATCAGTCTGTCCCTGGCCCAGTGCATCATGGGAACAGGGCAGACTAAACTACCAAGCCAATTCTTCACCAGAAAGGAACCAAGCTACCGGGGACCGGTTTCTGGCATTTCAGCCTTCTTCGGCCCGGCTTGCTTGAATCCTGATGGTGCAGTGAGAAAGGGACTCATGTCTGTGTATACCCTGCCACACCTATAGTGGCCAAAAACAATTCAGAAAAGGGGGTGGTGATGAACAGAGTGTCTGAATTAAGCAGACCACTCTTACCCAGTCCAAAGATCAGGGCTTGATCCATCACCGTTATTTATCTCACTGCACCATCCCAACTCAGAACCTGGCTATATGATAATCAGTCTGTCCCTGGCCCAGTGCATCATGGGAACAGGGCAGACTAAACTACCAAGCCAATTCTTCACCAGAAAGGAGACAAGCTACTGGGGACCGGTTTCTGGCATTTCAGCCTTCTTCGGCCCGGCTTGCTTGAATCCTGATGGTGCAGTGAGAAAGGGACTCATGTCTGAGTATACCCTGCCACACCTATAGTGGCCAAAAACGATTCAGAAAAGGGGGTGGTGATGAACAGAGTGTCTGAATTAAGCAGACCACTCTTACCCAGTCCAAAGATCAGGGCTTGATCCATCACCGTTATTTATCTCACTGCACCATCCCAACTCAGAACCTGGCTATATGATAATCAGTCTGTCCCTGGCCCAGTGCATCATGGGAACAGGGCAGACTAAACTACCAAGCCAATTCTTCACCAGAAAGGAGACAAGCTACCGGGGACCGGTTTCTGGCATTTCAGCCTTCTTCGGCCCGGCTTGCTTGAATCCTGATGGTGCAGTGAGAAAGGGACTCATGTCTGTGTATACCCTGCCACACCTATAGTGGCCAAAAACGATTCAGAAAAGGGGGTGGTGATGAACAGAGTGTCTGAATTAAGCAGACCACTCTTACCCAGTCCAAAGATAAGGGCTTGATCCATCACCGTTATTTATCTCACTGCACCATCCCAGCTCAGAACCTGGCTATATGCAAATCAGTCTTCCCTGGCCCAGTGCATCATGGGAACAGGGCAGACTAAACTACCAAGCCAATTCTTCACCAGAAAGGAGACAATCTACCGGGGACCGGTTTCTGGCATTTCAGCCTTCTTCGGCCCGGCTTGCTTGAATCCTGATGGTGCAATGAGAAAGGGACTCATGTCTGAGTATACCCTGCCACACCTATAGTGGCCAAAAACGATTCAGAAAAGGGGGTGGTGATGAACAGAGTGTCTGAATTAAGCAGACCACTCTTACCCAGTCCAAAGATCAGGGCTTGATCCATCACCGTTATTCATCTCACTGCACCATCCCTGCTCAGAACCTAGCTATATTCAAATCAGTCTGTCCCTGGCCCAGTGCATCATGGGAACAGGGCAGACTAAACTACCAAGCCAATTCTTCACCAGAAAGGAACCAAGCTACCGGGGACCGGTTTCTGGCATTTCAGCCTTCTTCGGCCCGGCTTGCTTGAATCCTGATGGTGCAGTGAGAAAGGGACTCATGTCTGTGTATACCCTGCCACACCTATAGTGGCCAAAAACAATTCAGAAAAGGGGGTGGTGATGAACAGAGTGTCTGAATTAAGCAGACCACTCTTACCCAGTCCAAAGATCAGGGCTTGATCCATCACCGTTATTTATCTCACTGCACCATCCCAACTCAGAACCTGGCTATATGATAATCAGTCTGTCCCTGGCCCAGTGCATCATGGGAACAGGGCAGACTAAACTACCAAGCCAATTCTTCACCAGAAAGGAGACAAGCTACTGGGGACCGGTTTCTGGCATTTCAGCCTTCTTCGGCCCGGCTTGCTTGAATCCTGATGGTGCAGTGAGAAAGGGACTCATGTCTGTGTATACCCTGCCACACCTATAGTGGCCAAAAACGATTCAGAAAAGGGGGTGGTGATGAACAGAGTGTCTGAATTAAGCAGACCACTCTTACCCAGTCCAAAGATAAGGGCTTGATCCATCACCGTTATTTATCTCACTGCACCATCCCAGCTCAGAACCTGGCTATATGCAAATCAGTCTTCCCTGGCCCAGTGCATCATGGGAACAGGGCAGACTAAACTACCAAGCCAATTCTTCACCAGAAAGGAGACAAGCTACCGGGGACCGGTTTCTGGCATTTCAGCCTTCTTCGGCCCGGCTTGCTTGAATCCTGATGGTGCAATGAGAAAGGGACTCATGTCTGAGTATACCCTGCCACACCTATAGTGGCCAAAAACGATTCAGAAAAGGGGGTGGTGATGAACAGAGTGTCTGAATTAAGCAGACCACTCTTACCCAGTCCAAAGATCAGGGCTTGATCCATCACCGTTATTCATCTCACTGCACCATCCCTGCTCAGAACCTAGCTATATGCAAATCAGTCTGTCCCTGGCCCAGTGCATCATGGGAACAGGGCAGACTAAACTACCAAGCCAATTCTTCACCAGAAAGGAACCAAGCTACCGGGGACCGGTTTCTGGCATTTCAGCCTTCTTCGGCCCGGCTTGCTTGAATCCTGATGGTGCAGTGAGAAAGGGACTCATGTCTGAGTATACCCTGCCACACCTATAGTGGCCAAAAACGATTCAGAAAAGGGGGTGGTGATGAACAGAGTGTCTGAATTAAGCAGACCACTCTTACCCAGTCCAAAGATCAGGGCTTGATCCATCACCGTTATTCATCTCACTGCACCATCCCTGCTCAGAACCTAGCTATATGCAAATCAGTCTGTCCCTGGCCCAGTGCATCATGGGAACAGGGCAGACTAAACTACCAAGCCAATTATTCACCAGAAAGGAGACTAGCTACCGGGGACCGGTTTCTGGCATTTCAGCCTTCTTCGGCCCGGCTTGCTTGAATCCTGATGGTGCAGTGAGAAAGGGACTCATGTCTGAATATATCCTGCCACACCTATAGTGGCCAAAAACGATTCAGAAAAGGGGGTGGTGATGAACAGAGTGTCTGAATTAAGCAGACCACTCTTACCCAGTCCAAAGATCAGGGCTTGATTTATCACCGTTATTTATCTCACTGCACCATCCCAGCTCAGAGCCTGGCTATATGCAAATGAGTCTGTCCCTGGCCCAGTGCATCATGGGAACAGGGCAGACTAAACTACCAAGCCAATTCTTCACCAGAAAGGAGACAAGCTACCGGGGAGCGGTTTCTGGCATTTCAGCCTTCTTCGGCCCGGCTTGCTTGAATCCTGATGGTGCAGTGAGAAAGGGACTCATGTCTGAGTATACCCTGCCACACCTATAGTGGCCAAAAACCATTCAGAAAAGGGGGTGGTGATGAACAGAGTGTCTGAATTAAGCAGACCACTCTTACCCAGTCCAAAGATCAGGGCTTGATGCATCACCGTTATTTATCTCACTGCACCATCCCAGCTCAGAACCTGGCTATATGCAAATCAGTCTGTCCCTGGCCCAGTGCATCATGGGAACAGGGCAGACTAAACTACCAAGCCAATTCTTCACCAGAAAGGAGACAAGCTACCGGGGACCGGTTTCTTGCATTTCAGCCTTCTTCGGCCCGGCTTTCTTGAATCCTGATGGTGCAGTGAGAAAGGGACTCATGTCTGAGTATACCCTGCCACACCTATAGTGGCCACAAACGATTCAGAAAAGGGGGTGGTGATGAACAGAGTGTCTGAATTAAGCAGACCACTCTTACCCAGTCCAAAGATCAGGGCTTGATCCATCACCGTTATTTATCTCACTGCACCATCCCAGCTCAGAACCTGGCTATATGCAAATCAGTCTGTCCCTGGCCCAGTGCATCATGGGAACAGGGCAGACTAAACTACCAAGCCAATTCTTCACCAGAAAGGAGACAAGCTACCGGGGACCGGTTTCTGGCATTTCAGCCTTCTTCGGCCCGGCTTGCTTGAATCCTGATGGTGCAGTGAGAAAGGGACTCATGTCTGAGTATACCCTGCCACACCTATAGTGGCCAAAAACGATTCAGAAAAGGGGGTGGTGATGAACAGAGTGTCTGAATTAAGCAGACCACTCTTACCCAGTCCAAAGATCAGGGCTTGATCCATCACCGTTATTTATCTCACTGCACCATCCCAGCTCAGAACCTGGCTATATGCAAATCAGTCTGTCCCTGGCCCAGTGCATCATGGGAACAGGGCAGACTAAACTACCAAGCCAATTCTTCACCAGAAAGGAGACAAGTTACCTGAGACCGGTTTCTGGCATTTCAGCCTTCTTCGGCCCGGCTTGCTTGAATCCTGATGGTGCAGTGAGAAAGGGACTCATGTCTGAGTATACCCTGCCACACCTATAGTGGCCAAAAACGATTCAGAAAAGGGGGTGGTGATGAACAGAGTGTCTGAATTAAGCAGACCACTCTTACCCAGTCCAAAGATCAGGGCTTGATCCATCACCGTTATTTATCTCACTGCACCATCCCAGCTCAGAACCTGGCTATATGCAAAAGGGTGTTGGATCTAGCCCTGATCTCTTGACTGGGTGAGAGTATTCTGCTTAATTCAGAAACTCTGTCCATCACCACACCTTGTTGTTAAATATTTTGTCCACCCTAAGCGTGGAAGGGTATACTCAGATGTGAGTCCCTTGCTCATTGCACCATCAGGATTCAAGCAAGCCGGGCCGACGACGGCTGAAATGCCAGAAACCGGTCCCCGGAAGCTTGTTTCCTTCCCAGTGTATGAATTGGCTTGGTAGTTTGGTTTACCCTGTTCCCATCATGCACTGGGACAGAAACGGACTAATTTGCATATAGCCAGGTTCTGAACTGGGATGGTGCAGTGAGCTAAAAAACGGTGTTGGATCTAGCCCTGATCTCTTGACTGGGTGAGAGTATTCTGCTTAATTCAGAAACTCTGTCCATCACCACCCCATGTTGTTAAATATTTTGTCCACCCTAAGCTTGGAAGGGTATACTCAGATGTAAGTCCCTTGCTCATTGCACCATCAGGATTTAAGCAAGCCGGGCCGACGACGGCTGAAATGCCAGAAACCGGTCCCCGGAAGCTTGTTTCCTTCCCAGTGTAAGAATTGGCTCGGTAGTTTGGTTTGCCCTGTTCCCATCATGCACTGGGACAGGAACGGACTAATTTGCATATAGCCAGCTTCTGAACTGGGATGGTGCAGTGAGCTAAAAAACGGTGTTGGATCTAGCCCTGATCTCTTGACTGGGTGAGAGTATTCTGCTTAATTCAGAAACTCTGTCCATCACCACCCCTTGTTGTTAAATATTTTGTCCACCCTAAGCGTGGAAGGGTATACTCAGATGTGAGTCCCTTGCTCATTGCACCATCAGGATTCAAGCAAGCCGGGCCGACGACGGCTGAAATGCCAGAAACCGGTCCCTGGAAGCTTGTTTCCTTCCCAGTGTAAGAATTGGCTTGGTAGTTTGGTTTGCCCTGTTCCCATCATGCACTGGGACAGGAACGGACTAATTTGCATATAGCCAGGTTCTGAACTGGGATGGTGCAGTGAGCTAAAAAACGGTGTTGGATCTAGCCCTGATCTCTTGACTGGGTGAGAGTATTCTGCTTAATTCAGAAACTCTGTCCATCACCACACCTTGTTGTTAAATATTTTGTCCACCCTAAGCGTGGAAGGGTATACTCAGATGTGAGTCCCTTGCTCATTGCACCATCAGGATTCAAGCAAGCCGGGCCGACGACGGCTGAAATGCCAGAAACCGGTCACCAGAAGCTTGTTTCCTTCCCAGTGTATGAATTGGCGTGGTAGTTTGGTATGCCCTGTTCCCATCATGCACTGGGACAGGAACGGACTAATTTGCATATAGCCAGGTTCTGAACTGGGATGGTGCAGTGAGCTAAAAAACGGTGTTGGATCTAGCCCTGATCTCTTGACTGGGTGAGAGTATTCTGCTTAATTCAGAAACTCTGTCCATCACCACCCCTTGTTGTTAAATATTTTGTCCACCCTAAGCGTGGAAGGGTATACTCAGATGTGAGTCCCTTGCTCATTGCACCATCAGGATTCAAGCAAGCCGGGCCGACGACGGCTGAAATGCCAGAAACCGGTCCCCGGAAGCTTGTTTCCTACCCAGTGTAAGAATTGGCTTGGTAGTTTGGTTTGCCCTGTTCCCATCATGCACTGGGACAGGAACGGACTAATTTGCATATAGCCAGGTTCTGAACTGGGATGGTGCAGTGAGCTAAAAAACGGTGTTGGATCTAGCCCTGATCTCTTGACTGGGTGAGAGTATTCTGCTTAATTCAGAAACTCTGTCCATCACCACCCCTTGTTGTTAAATATTGTGTCCACCCTAGCGTGGAAGGGTATACTCAGATGTGAGTCCCTTGCTCATTGCACCATTAGGATTCTAGCAAGCCGGGCCGACGACGGCTGAAATGCCAGAAACCGGTCCCCGGAAGCTTGTTTCCTTCCCAGTGTAAGAATTGGCTTGGTAGTTTGGTTTGCCCTGTTCCCATCATGCACTGGGACAGGAACGGACTAGTTTGCATATAGCCAGGTTCTGAACTGGGATGGTGCAGTGAGCTAAAAAACGGTGCTGGATCAAGCCTGATGTCTTGACTGGGTGAGAGTATTCTGCTTAATTCAGAAACTCTGTCCATCACCACCCCTTGTTGTTAAATATTTTGTCCACCCTAAGCGTGGAAGGGTATACTCAGATGTGAGTCCCTTGCTCATTGCACCATCAGGATTCAAGCAAGCCGGGCCGACGACGGCTGAAATGCCAGAAACCGGTCCCCCGAAGCTTGTTTCCTTCCCAGTGTAAGAATTGGCTTGGTAGTTTGGTTTGCCCTGTTCCCATCATGCACTGGGACAGGAACGGACTAATTTGCATATAGCCAGGTTCTGAACTGAGATGGTGCAGTGAGCTAAAATACGGTGTTGGATCTAGCCCTGATCTCTTGACTGGGTGAGAGTATTCTGCTTAATTCAGAAACTCTGTCCATCACCACCCCTTGTTGTTAAAGAATTAGATTTACATCAATTACCATAGATATATCTTTTAAGGACAGAGCGCAAGCCCTCGGTTTGGTTAGTAGGGTCAATCAAAAAAATGGGCAAAAAGGACAACTTTCCCCCATGGTCACTGCCTGGATAAGCCAGATGG
>NW_028250276.1:0-14144 GCF_964263255.1 Lissotriton vulgaris | reverse complement strand
GATGGCCAGTGACAGCCCAATTGGTCGCACATTGCTTGTCCTACCAGCGTGTTACCCCAAAGCATTGTGGTCTATGAAGTAAGCTTCAGCGAGTACGCCTCTGCCAGAGTCTTGAGCAAAAATCACTGTCGCGTTGGCCATCCCTGGACACGTGTTTCGAGGTTGTTACCTCTCATCAGCAGGGAATAGGCATGTATGTAGGGTCGCTGCGTAGGCTGCCGAAAAATATTCTCAGGTCCGGTACCGCTCATGAACACCCTCAAGACTCAAGACTCGGGTAGAAGCGCACCCGCTGATACCTACTTCATCGACCATCAGGCCCTGGGGTCACACGCTGATGGGACGAGCAGTGTGCGATTTCTTTTGGAAATACTATTTATACAGGCTCCCTTGAGCTGGTGGAGGTGACGACCTCGAGACAACGCACCTACGTGCCATAAGAGGTATATGGACCTATGAATATTTTCGGCAGCCCACGCACCAACCCCGTGCAAATGCCTAATCCCTGCTGATGAGAGGTAATGACCTCGAAACACGTGTCCAGGGATGGCAAGCACATCAGTGAACACCCTCAAGACACAAGACTCGGGTAGAAGCGCACCCGCTGATACCTACTACATTGACCATCATGCTCCGGGGTCACACGCTGATGGGACGAGCAGTGTGCGACCTCTTTTGGAAATATAATTTATACAGGCTCCCTTGAGCCGGTGGAGATGACGACCTCGAGACAACACACCTGCGGGCCATAAGAGGTCTCTGGACCTATGAATATTTTCGGCAGCCCACGCAGCAACCCCGTGCACATGCCTAATCCCTGCTGATGAGAGGTAATGACCTCGAAACACGGTTCAGGGATGGCAAGCACATCAGTGAACACCCTCAAGACTTAAGACTCGGGTAGAAGCACACCCGCTGATACCTGCTACATCGACCATCATGCTCCGGGGTCACATGCTGATGGGACGAGCAGTGTGCGACCTCTTTTGGAAATACTATTTATACAGGCTCCCTTGAGCCGGTGGAGGTGACGACCTCGAGACAACGCACCTGCGCGCCATAAGAGGTATCTGGACCTATGAATATTTTCGGCAGCCCACGCAGCAACCCCGTGCACACGCCTAAACCCTGCTGATGAGAGGTAATGACCTCGAAACACGGTTCAGGGATGGCAAGCACATCAGTGAACACCCTCAAGACTCAAGACTCGGGTAGAAGCGCACCCGCTGATACCTGCTACATCGACCATCATGCTCCGGGGTCACATGCTGATGGGACGAGCAGTGTGCAACCTCTTTTGGAAATACTATTTATACAGGCTCCCTTGAGCCGGTGGAGGTGACGACCTCGAGACAACGCACCTGCGCGCCATAAGAGGTATCTGGACCTATGAATATTTTCGGCAGCCCACGCAGCGACCCCGTGCACACGCCTAAACCCTGCTGATGAGAGGTAATGACCTCGAAACTCGTGTCCAGGGATGGCAGGCACATCAGTGAACACCCTCAAGACTCAAGACTCGGGTAGAAGCGCACCCGCTGATACCTACTACATCGACCATCATGCTCCGGGGTCACACGCTGATGGGACGAGCAGTGTGCGATTTCTTTTGGAAATACTATTTATACAGGCTCCCTTGAGCTGGTGGAGGTGACGACCTCGAGACAACGCACCTGCACGCCATAAGAGGTATCTGGACCTATGAATATTTTCGGCAGCCCACGCAGCAACCCCGTGCACACGCCTAATCCCTGCTGATGAGAGGTAATGACCTCGAAACACGTGTCCAGGGATGGCAAGCACATCAGTGAACACCCTCAAGACTCAAGACTCGGGTAGAAGCGCACCCGCTGATACCTACTACATTGACCATCATGCTCCCGGGTCACACACTGATGGGAAGAGCAGTGTGCAACCTCTTTTGGAAATGCAATTTATACAGGCTCCCTTGAGCCGGTGGAGGTGACGACCTCGAGACAACGCACCTGCGGGCCATAAGAGGTCTCTGGACCTATGAATATTTTCGGCAGCCCACGCAGCAACCCCGTGCACATGCCTAATCCCTGCTGATGAGAGGTAATGACCTCGAAACACGGTCCAGGGATGGCAAGCACATCAGTGAACACCCTCAAGACTTAAGACTCGGGTAGAAGCGCACCCGCTGATACCTGCTATATCGACCATCATGCTCCGGGGTCACATGCTGATGGGACGAGCAGTGTGCAACCTCTTTTGGAAATACTATTTATACAGGCTCCCTTGAGCCGGTGGAGGTGACGACCTCGAGACAACGCACCTGCGCGCCATAAGAGGTATCTGGACCTATGAATATTTTCGGCAGCCCACGCAGCAACCCCATGCACACTCCTAAACCCTGCTGATGAGAGGTAATGACCTCGAAACACGGTCCAGGGATGGCAAGCACATCAGTGAACACCCTCAAGACTCAAGACTCGGGTAGAAGCGCACCCGCTGATACCTGCTACATCGACCATCATGCTCCGGGGTCACATGCTGATGGGACGAGCAGTGTGCGACCTCTTTTGGAAATACTATTCATACAGGCTCCCTTGAGCCAGTGGAGGTGACGACCTCGAGACAACGCACCTGCGCGCCATAAGAGGTATCTGGACCTATGAATATTTTCGGCACCCCACGCAGCGACCCCGTGCACACGCCTAAACCCTGCTGATGAGAGGTAATGACCTTGAAACTCGTGTCCAGGGATGGCAGGCACATCAGTGAACACCCTCAAGGCTCAAGACTTGGGTAGAAGCGCACCCGCTGATACCTACTACATCTACCATCATGCTCCGGGGTCACAGGCTGATGGGACGAGCAGTGTGCGACCTCTTTTGGAAATACTATTTATACAGGCTCCCATGAGCCGGTGGAGGTGACGACCTCGAGCGCATGTCTTTATCCTTACTTTATTCCCCACTTGCTGCGCACCCTAACCGCAGGGTCTTTGCTTGCTGGGACTAAAGGGCTGAGGCTGAGGCTGAGGCTGAGTCTGAGGGCCTGGGCTTGCTGGCCTGGCTTGTACGGCTGGCTGGCTGGCTGGCTGGCTGGGTAGCTGGGTAGGACCCTGGATCATTTTATCCGAGTTGGTGGGTTAAACGATCCACAGAGAACTATTGGAGTTGTTATGGTTTAAAACTAGCAGGCATTAGTTTAGTGCAAGATGAAAGTAGAACGTCAATAAGGGGGGATTAAGAGTGAACACTAACCTCCCCTTCTACTGGTGATTTGCTGATTGTTGGTTGTGGTGTTTGGAAAGTTCAGAGACCCTGCTGCCTTGTCAGTGTGTCGTAGCCGGGGTCTCAATGGAGGTTTCCACAGTTCATGAGTCGTGGCTCACCTCCCCGTTTCCCAGATCCTGTTATCAGTCACAGGCTCTTCTTGCTGCGGCGGCACGCCACACCCCTGGAGTTCAGTTCGGGCAACTTCCCCCAGAGTCACCCCAGAGTCCTTAGAGAGGGGTGTTCAGAGGTGCTCTAGGCACTCTAAAACACAGAACAGTCTTCAGTGCTTATCAAATATCGGCGCAGGAGGCACGTAGTTGGTGCTGGGGGGCCTTCAGCCTGCACTGCACGGCGTCCCGCCCAGTCCCACTCAGTCTTAGTCAGTCCTGCTTAATGCAGCGCAGGACCGCTACCGCTACAACTCCTGCGGTTCCAAAGCAGCCCAGGCGGCCCAAGCGAGTCCCCGGTGGTCTACCGGCTAGCCCCCCCCGCAGTTGCAGATTCCGGTTGCCGGAGCCGGAGCTGATCCCCCTTATCTCTCACGGCTCTCACGGCTCCGGAGCTGCAGGGGAGGGGGAGGGGGAGGCTGCAGCATGCCTCCGTGAGCAACAGTAAGCACCCCGAGCCTCAGCAGGGGCAGATCAGCGGGGGCTTTCCGTACAGCTTTCACAGCAGGCAGAGTCCCCTCTAAGCCGTTGCAGTAGGCAGGCAGGTGGGTAAATAACGAGCTGGTAACCTGTTAGCCCTGTTAGCCCGGTAGCCCGCTCCTCTGCAGTTGCTGGTTGTTGTGTAGTGTAGTTCCTATATTCCCAATAGGCTCTGCGCATTGGAATAACATAAACAGCAGTGTAGACATAGGACTGAGGTCATCTAGGTCTCTACTGACTATGTTAGACTTAATTAGTTTTGCCAACTAGCTCAGAGGTAACTAGAAACTTTCTCGAATGAATAGGGAGGGGTTAACTTCCCTGATTTAGACAAGAAGGGATTAGCTTCTGACAACCATATAACATGACAACTTTGCTCCCCCAGAATAAGGAGTATATCTCCAGAGTCGTGTGAAAACAATAGACAGCTATTTCACTCAGTCAATTGTGCATGCTTAATTTCACCAGGGTGCAGAGAAATAGAGAGACGGGTGTTTTCAATACAAGGTGTTATTTTATTGAGCAGTCTTCTTTCTCAGGCAAGAGAAATGAATTGCCACAATTGCAATACTTATCATGAAGAAAAGTACGTACAGTAAAAGGAGTATTATAAAATAATACTGTAAAAGCATTGATATGGTTTCTTAGCCATATGATACTTTAAAACGGATAAAATATTTACATACATAAAAACATTGACTAACAAACTCAACTGGTGCTTCTAAGATACGCCTACCCCGGTGTACCTGACCTAAGCCGAATACGTGGGAAGGAGTAAGTAAGTTGCAGTTTTAAGTTAAGTTAGGTTTTTGCCAAGAATCTGAATCAAGAATTCTCTCTAAGGTTTGAATCAGCTCCGTACCTTGGTTATAGAATGAAGGAGGTCTTGTATCTCGTTTCTCAGGACTCGATCTCCCAGTGGGTTACTTGCGGGTTGCAAGGATGACTGGAAACACCGGAGCTGGATTTCTCGGCGTGAGAAAAGGCAGCTTCTCCAGTGTGTCAAAGGGGAGGGGCGGCTTCCTTCGGCTGTCGCATCAGCTGGGCTTTGGATAAGTAGATAGCCGCTCTGCTCCACACCACCGTGTGTTTGCTTAAGGCAAGTGTTGGTATATTTATACCTGGAAGGTGCCGTGTTGGACGTAAGGTTGGACATAAGACGTCAATAAAAGATGTCACTAAGAACTGACTGTTGCTTTAGTGCTCGCAGTAGTTCAATGACAAATCAAAACAAAGCCATGGGGAATTCCCAGGTTGCTGAAGGTTTGGTGTGCCTTCATTAGGACATGATTTATCATAACCGCATAAGAGCATGAATCAGGAATATTTAATTAGGGTCCTATATACATTCACAACAGTTGGTTGCTGGTGCCGGGCTGGGCCGGGCCGGGCCCCCCTTCCCTCACACGGCTCATGCGGCTCGTGGATCAGTTGCGGTGGTTTCAGGTGTTCAGGAGCCGCGGAGGGGGAGGTGCTGCGGTGAGCCTCTGCGGCTTCAGCGAACTGGGTGAGCTCCGTGGGCGTCCGCAATTTCCAACGGTCTCCGGCGGGGGTTTTCCAGGGCAAAATGGTTTTCACGGCAGGCAAGTAATGATGAAAATGCCGCCAGCACGATTGCCCGTTTACCGCGTTGACCTGTAATGACCGACTTGGAATGGCGTTCTAGCACTTCCGTCTCCCTCTAGCTCCCTCTACTGATCGGCCTGGTGCACTTCCGTCTCCCTCTTGGTGAACATGAGCCATAGAGATCTCAGGAGAGACATATAACTCCCTGCCATCAAGTGACACTCATGCTCACTAGTAATTAACACAATACTAGGATATGAGATAACCTGCAATAGATATAGCAAATGATAATCATCCAATATTATACAATGGAGAGCAACAAATCATTGCTAGTAACACACACACACAAAGTTTAAAATCTTGTGACCAACAGAAATCTTGTGTTGTGTTTGAAATGTGCATATATAATTTTCTTAGCATTAATCAAAACTGTCTGTCTGTATTTAAAAGATGAGTAAACTACATCTCTCCAAATGCATAATTCAAAGCAAGACGGGCAATATGTATGAAAAGGAACATAGTTAAGGGACTCAATGACTGTGAGCAAGGCTCAGAGGACTTGAAATGCTTAGGTGTTTACTATGTAAGATAAAAGAAATGAATCATACCATCAGAGACTGGAGTACAGCATTTCTTTTTAATCAAGGATTGAAAGTGGATGTTCGATATATATACATAAATATATAATGGCGGCTTAAGAGCACGCAATAAAAAATATTCTGCATCAAATTCCATGGTCCGTGTCTGTGTTTGCTGGAACAGAAGCGACGACTGGGATGCTTCAGCTACTTCATGGATTTCACAATATATATATATCTATATATATATTAAATCAATTTTTTGCCCTGAGGTGAGAAGACGCACACAGCAGGATGACTTGTATCATTTATTAACGAACACCAACTTGCCAGGCTCAGAGTTAAAATCCAGTATTCCTGACGCGTTTCAGAGCCAAAAGTGCTCCTTCATCAGAGGAAAAGGTTGCTGTGTACGGAAATGCCGCTTGCAGGAATTTATGCGCATGCACTCTTTTCATTACCCACACCTAGGCTGTTGTCACGGCATGCTGGTTCCTGTAGTTTTGAATGGCAAGGTTTGTACTACCTCCGTAGGTTCCGTACATTCAGCAAATGTTCAATGGTAAAAAGTAACACCCCAGTGGGCCTTTCCGAACACAGCAACCTTTTCCTCAGGGCACTATTGACTTAATTACATGCGGCAGCCTGGCCGCAGAGAATCAACGCCACCACAAGCTTTTGGTGGGGCCCTTGATGGGAAAACTTCTCGTCAGTTGGAGGGCACTGCAGGACAGAAGTTTACTTTCCAGCTTCCTGGGTACGGAGGCCCACTGTATACAACATATATAATGTTATATAAACAATTATAAATCTCACGAGGGTGCGTACCACGTAAGCACATCATAAGATGACCTAAGCGCTCCGTAAATAAAACGTAAACGCAATGTAAGCTTACGTGAGTGCTCCGTAAACGCTCCGTAAACACTCCGTAAGCTTACGTCCAACCATGTGACCTTATAACAAAAGATTTTATTGGTTTATAATACTTCCTACTCTAATTCTTGAAAGACCCCTCCCATCTTCATCATTCTTCTTTGGCTTTCGAGGAAGCAACACCTTTTTTCATCAGCACTTTGCTCTTGAAAAATCTACTGAAATGGCTGAACAGCAGGAACCTGAGAAACCCCTAGTACACAGAGAGAGTCCACAGTACGGAAATTTTTTAAATACCCAGAAAAATAGAAAAAGGTAAATGTGCCTTTTGTCACATGTAACATCTGTGACACAGTACTTTCAAGAGGGGATCCACAGAAGAAGTACAGCTTTGGAACTTATAGCATGGAATGCCATGTCCGGAATATACACCCAAACAATTGGAGTAAAGCTGTAATGAAAAGATCAGAGGAGCAGGGCTCTGCTCCCAGCACTTCTTCTGAAGCAACAGCACCACCAATGCAACCATCAATGGTTTCAAATATCCAACCTGAACTTAAGAATTTGATGATGCAATGCATTTGTTGCCAGAAACTAATAGCCGTTGGACAAGAGCATTCTGAACACAAGGAACTTGAGGATTCTTCTACTTCATCTTCAGATGAGTTTGTTCCTGAAACCCCTAGAACACAGAGAGAGTCCATAGTACGGAAATGTAAAAAAAACACAGAAAGAGAGAAAAAGGTAAATGCGCCTTTTGTCACATGTAAAATCTGTGACACAGTACTTTCAAAAGGGGATCCACAGAAGAAATACAGCTTTGGAACTTATAGCATGGAACGCCATGTCCGGAATGTACACCCAAACAAATGGAGAAAAGCTGTAATAAAAAGATCATCAAAGGAACAGGGCTCTGCTCCCAACACTTCTTCTGAAGCAACAGCACCACCAATGCAAGCATCAATGGTTGCAAATATCCAACCTGAACTTAAGAATTTGATGATGCAATGCATTTGTTGCCAGAAACTAATAACCTTTGCACAAGAGTCCATTCAAGTTATCCTGCAAAAAAACAGGAAGCAAAGGTGCATTACCAAGAGCATTTTTTCTTTTCTCTGAAGATTGTCTTCTGGATGCATCTTCTTATTCAGTCCTCTTGATTGATAAAGCATGCTTATAAACTCTTTGTTTGTGGTTCTTGGTAGGCATAATCTATGATGACTCTGTAGATATTAACAATCTGTTGAAAAGAAAAATATGACATATTATAGACCACTACTAACATAGC
This sequence comes from Lissotriton vulgaris, assembly GCF_964263255.1. NCBI lineage: Eukaryota > Metazoa > Chordata > Amphibia > Caudata > Salamandridae > Lissotriton > Lissotriton vulgaris. The sequence goes on along the minus strand of NW_028250276.1, from coordinate 5,947 downwards.
ACATAGCAAATACATTAACTAAACAATATAAACACTAGTTCACATCTCTCTTTGTGTGTCTCATATCACTCCCTGTCTGCACCATCTCCCTCTTTGCATGCCTCATCTCACTCTCTCCTTCCACCATCTCTGTTTGTATGTGTGTGTCATCTCAATCTCTGCCTACACCATCTGTCTGTTCGTGTGTGTGTCTCATCTCATTCTCTGTGTCTAAAACGATTTACCATACTAAATGTTTTTTGTTGAAATGTCTGGCTTTAAGTTTTTTGACAAGGTGTGTATGTGAATTAGGGAATTATATTTTCATCTTTTTCCATAATGTTAGCTGTGTGTGCTCACAGTTTGTCACAGTTTGTATCTTTTAGCTTACAGGGTAGACTTCTTTTTAAAGTGTTTCTCATGCTTGGATTCAATGCTGGTACAGAGATAGTGCTAATAGTTTAATTTGGCTTGTAAATATGCTCCTTTTTTACAAGCGCCTTGCGCAACCTTTAACATGGGTGCAAACAGTGAATATATGGAGAGGGATAGGAATAGCAGATAGAAAACAATATGAAATGGTGTGGGAGATGCATAAAGGATTTCACTAATGGCATCAATTGAGATCGAATATAAGATAAAGAGGGGCATATTTACAAGCCCCTTGCACAATGTTTAACATGGGTACAAGCAGTAAATGCATGCAGAGTGATAAAATTGGCACACAGACAAGAATATGAAATGCCTTGAGAGATGCGTAAAGGATTTTGCTAATGGCATAAATTGAGATAGAATATACAAAAAAGAGAGGCATATTTACAAGCCCCTTGCGCAATATTTGACATGGGTGCAAGCAGAAAATGCATGCAGAGTAATAAAATTGGCACACAGACAAGAATATGAAATTCCTTGAGAAATGCGTAAAGGATTTTACTAATGGCATAAATTGAGATAGAATATACAAAAAAGAGAGGCATATTTACAAGCCCCTTGCGCAATGTTTGACATGGGTGCAAGCAGAAAATGAATGCAGAGTAATAAAATTGGCACACAGACAAGAATATGAAATGCTGTGAGAGATGCGTAAAGGATTTTACTATTGGCATAAATTAAGATAGAATATACAAAAAAGAGAGGCATATTTACAAGCCCATTGCGCAATGTTTGACATGGGTGCAATAGAAAATGCATGCGGAGTAATGAAATTGCCACACAGACAAGAATATGAAATGCTGTGAGAGATGCATAAAGGATTTTACTAATGGCATAAATTGAGATAGAATATACAAAGAAGAGAGGCATATTTACAAGCCCCTTGCGCAATGTTTGACATGGGTGCAAGCAGAAAATGCATGCAGAGTAATAAAATTGGCACACAGACAAGAATATGAAATGCTGTAAGAGATGCGTAAAATTGAGAAACCTGACTCATTTTCAAAATACAACAGTAATGAAGCCCAATATGCTTGTTATGCTTCACAATACTGCAAACAGCACTCTCTATATATTAAATGAACCATTACTCACCTTTAAAATCACTTTTGAAAATGTAGAACAGTGTGAAACACACACCAGATTTTCTTAAGCAGAATCCCTGAACTGCAGCTCAGACACTGGAAACAGAAATGGCACAGTTTCCCACTCACTCTTCTCACTTATTTCTTCTCATAACCAATGAAATGTCTTCCCACACTATTTCAAAACTAAACTAACATTTCAATTGGTTCTACATTTCCACACTTTCAAACTCACATAATATTCACCCATCCCCCTACTGCTCATTCAACCTGTTACCATGGTAACTCCCACCTAAGGAAGAACAGAGTTTAAAAGTTCATCATACTATTTTGCAAATGAATCCAGCAAGGTTGTTAGAGCTTTCAATATAACAGCTAATCATGTGCAATGTTCCTTTCAATGACCTTTTCTGAACCATTAGAATTGCTTCTTTTAAAAAACAAAACTATGCACCCTAATATGCTATCATTTCTTAAGCTTCAAGTGCCTCTTTTTTTCTAGACTGCAAGCTTTCCAACTGCCATTTCATTTACAGCCCTCATCTGAGTACAACCAGATCTGCCTTGAACATGCTTTCAGTAGGGTTTGTAGGACACAGCTTTGTATTCTGGTCTAAAAGGTATGCAACAAACAGAGGAATTTTAAACCTTGATTTACCAAATGTGGATATTTTATGGATTGGCCAGGGAGGATTGAGATGTCACCAATTGATACAATTGGTAAAATCCTTCATGCATCTCCCACACCCTGACCTCATAATTGTGCACTGTGGTGGAAATGACTTATGCACTTTGACTGGGTGGGTCTCGAAATGTTATTGAAGGACATCTTTGGACAATTGATGTCACTTTTTCCTCAAACTGCCTTTGTCTATTCCAATATATGCCAATGGCAAAAATGGAATTGGTCCAATCAATTTTGTCCACAGATTGAGAAAGCAAGGAAACATGTAAATAAATCTGTTTCTGCATACATGAGAGACAATGGAATGGGTTGTATATACCACAACAACTTGCGTTACAACATGCAAGGCATCTATAGGACAGATGGTGTACATTTCACTGATAAAGGGAACAGTCTTTCTCTGTAACATCAGACTCTGCATTGGTACTTACTTGTAGGTACCAAAAAAAAACACAATGAACACAACAGCTCTTTTTAGAGCCAACTAAGATGTAAACACTCAAATATGATTTTTACCTTTATTTTTTTTATACATTTTTACCGAGGTCCGCGCACCGAGCACTCACCGAGCACTCCCCGTGCGCGGACCTATCCTGTTTTCTGTTATTTGTTTTAAAATAAACATTATTTTTAACCTTAGGAGTCCTTGAAGGACCCCCTGAGCAGGCCTAAGGGGTCAGGGACACTCTACCCTACCCCCTTCCCACGTTCTTAAGTTATATTTTTCACTCTCTTCTGAAACCACAAAATGGCGGCGATAGGGCTTGCGTACCGTGCATTTACCGAGCACTCACAGTGCATGCACCGAGCACTCAAGGTGCGCGGACCTATTGGAATTAAAAAAAAAAAAAACTAAATGGAAATGGACATCGTCTCCTCTGTAGATACCTTGTATGTTGTAATGCAAGTTATTGTGGTATATTGAATCCATACTGTAGTCTTTCAGGAAAGCAGAAACAGATTTGTTCACATGATTCCTTCATTTCTCAATGTGTGATCAGAATTGGCGTAGGGGGTCATGAGTTTCTACTCTGGTGAAACACACTTGCTGTTCTATATACTTACTTATGTTGTAAACTAGTGCATCCGAGACAGTCAGTGAGAGAAAGGAAGCAGGACATGAAGAACACAAAATTGTATCACTTTGCTACTACCTCATAAATTACATTTAAATAAGTATAATTTTCAAAACATTTTTTCTTTACTAAATTAAAATTTATTTATCAGAATTTTCAAAATCTAAAAGAACTTGTAGCATTTACTCATCAGGAATGTCATCCGTCAAAGTGTCTGAAAATGATTCGTAAAACTCAACAATGTCTACACATTCCATTAAATCCATATCTAGTGTTTCATCAAAAAAATCTGCCATGGTATCTCCTTCATGTTCTTCATGATTTGTTCCATCTATAGGATCAATATACACCACAGAATAAGTTGCCTCAATAAACGTTGCAGTTATTTCAAAGAAGATGTTGGTAGGCTCCTCATTTTCATTCATCATTTTTTGTTAGTGTACTATTAAAAGAAAGAGAAACGGCGCTTACTCCATGATTTCCTGCTCTGGTGAGACACACTTGCTGTTCTTTAAACTTACTTATGTTGCAATCTTGTGCATCAGAGACAGCCAGTGAGAGAACGGATGCAGGACATGAAAAAGAGATGTCAAATACACATTTAAGAAAATTTTGGGGGAGAAGGGAAATATTTATGAGTAAACTTACTATGTAACACCAACAATTATCAGTTTGCTACTACCTCATAAATTACATTTTGATAAGTATAAATTCTCATACAATATTTATTAACTAATTTTAAATTTATTGTTGGAAATTTTCTAAATTTAAATGATCGTCTAAGATTACATCATCAGCAATGTCAATATTAAAAATCTCCCAAAAAGAATCCTCAAACTCAATGAACTCCAAAGCTTTCATTAAATCTGAATCCAAGGATTCATCATAGAAATCGTCTATGTCATCTCCTCCATCATAAAGCTCTCCTTCAGGAACATCCTCAATAACAGTCATAAACATTTCTATAACGATGTCAAATGACTCTTCATTTTCAGCCAATATTGATGTTAGTGTCCTAACAAAAGAAAGAGAAAGACAGTGAGTTGGTGCAGAGGAAGAGTGAGATAGGGCAGAGAAAAACTATTACATTCTATTAGAAGAGTCACTACTGTGTAAATCTCACACCAGAAATTGAACACCAACATTTCCTCACAAAACTACCTCAGACACTATAGTCACAAAATGGCCGTGTTTCCCTGGACAATGAATAGTATCAAGCAAGAATTAGAAATATAAGCACTGCATCTGATGTTGCCCTACTCAATCCATAAGTATAACAGAAAAACATTAAATAACTAACAGAAAACATTTTTTCTATTAACTCAAAGTGAACAACAGAGTTCTCCTTACAAATTAACAACTCACCTTTTAGAAAACTGTTGAACAGTAAATTCTGTCTCAATCTCACACCTCAGAAGTATACCTCAAACACTAAAACCTCAAAATGGCTGTGTTTCCCTCGCATTTCTCATACATATTCAGATACCCAGCCAATCACATTTTATCACACACAAAAACAAAACCAAAGTAACCGTCTTAATTGGTTCAAATTATCAACACTTTCAAACTCACATAATCTTCAACCTACCCACAATGCTCTCTACCAATTACCATACTAACTCTCCACAAAACACCTACCTAAACCCAAAGGTGAAAGAGTCATCACTCAATGTTGCACTCAACCAACATCTAAACACTGAAACTTGTTATTTTAATGTATTTCTTTTTAGTCTTTTTGAGCCGCGGTCCGCGCACGGTGCGCGGAACCCGCGATTTAATTTTTTTTATTTTTTTATTTTTTTCAACCTTCGGGGTCCTTTACAGACCCCATGACAAAACCTAGGGGGATCAGGAATTTCTACCCTGCCTCATTGTCAACTATTACACTTCTGTTTACAACCACTATCATCTGCCTCAAAAACAAGATGGCGAACAACACTTCCTCATTTCGACTGACTAGAATGTTGACAGACGTCCAACAGCCAATCAGAATTCCGCGCGCGCACGCTAAGGTCCACGCATGTGCAAGGACAGTGCAAGGACGGTGCAAGCCCGTGCGCGCACCGTGTCCCGCCTATAGATATATAATTTGAAAAAAGTCGATTTTCTCAACAATTACTGAAGGGATTTTCACCAAATATACAAAAGGCACTTCTGCATACCAGGTTCTACCATTTTGCCAAGTTTGCAGTAATTCCATTCAGCCGTTCGGGCTGTAGCTGTGTGTAAAGGTCCTGTGGAAAATTGCATTGGACTCAATTTTACATTCAATTTTCTCAAAAATTACTGGAGGGATTTACACCAAACATACAAAAGGCACTGCTGCATACCATTCCCTACCATTTTGCCAAATCTGGTGTAATTCCGTTCAGCCGTTCAAGCTGTAGCCTTGTCAGAATGTCCCTATTGAAATTAACATGGGGAAAACACGTTTTGGGACCCCCCTTTTTTCTCGGCCCCCGCTTGACGAATCCCCCCGAAACTTTTAGGGAAGGAGCGGAGCGCAGCGAGGCAAATTTAAAGAAAATTACAGGCAGATCCCTCAATCGGCGCCAAAGTTATTCCCAATAGAATGTTCGGAATTTCCTATGGTAACTAGGTCCTAACTATATATACCTACTGGCGACCGCCAGTCCATATATATTCATGTCGCAAGATTGTAAGAAGGAGTCGCACTCAGGATTTAAATA